>NW_019416983.1:70262-91716 GCF_000390285.2 Anoplophora glabripennis | reverse complement strand
GGCGGCGTGATAAAAACGGACAAAAACTTTCGCAAGGAAAGAAATATGTAAATAGAATTTTATCGCACCTATTTTATATCGGCAAATTCAAATGCTTTTGCCTTTATTAATTATTAATAAAATTAATTTGTGTTTTTAAATAATAAAATCATTTGACATACCCGATGCTGCAACAGCAATTGTTCAAAATTTTATCCACTCACGTGTAAACACATTTGGGTCCGTCTTACTCACTTTCTACGAACTAACACAAATGATGTCTTGCTTCACCATAACACAAATGCTTCACCATAATACAAATGTTGTCTTGCTTCACCATAAATTAAAACGATATCCATCAACTCTGAGTTGCTATACACGCAAGCCATTTTTGACACTAACTACTAAAAAACTGATACCACAGATAACAGGTAAAAACTACCGCAACGACGGATTTCAGTATTAGGAGTCACATGGCTCTCCACGCGTATTGCGAATGACGCTAGAGACTACAGTTGTCCAGATATGTAGTGGTTTAATGTGCTATAACTTCAATAATTTTTTTCTCAGAAACTATAAGGATTTTACAATTTTTTTTTTACAATATTGACTCCATTTCTCATGCCTCATCTATTCCCAAATTTTTTTGGATAAGTTGTGAATCACCCTGTATACAGGGTGTATTTAAATGGAGGGGCACAAATGATACCAGATATTACTTTGGGTGAAACTAAGTCGATTTAATCTAATATACCTATATCCCAAGTCGCATAATAAAAAAGATACAGGGTGTCAAAGTGAAAAATAAAAAATGGTTTTTACTTAATAATTTCTATAATTTTAGTCAGAAATGTTTCAGATTTTCAATAGAGAAGTTTTTTAATGATGGGAAAGATAATATAATAATGATTTTTGAATGTCGAGTACGGAGCGCCTTCTGCAGGCAACGTCATCCATTGCATATGTAGTAACTTTTTTGCCAACCCCCGTAAACAGCTTTTAGTAACAAAATAAATATTGGACTTTTTTGAACAAAAAAGGTATACTTATTGAAAATGGCTAAAGCCATAATCATTGAAGAGATATTTTTAATTTAATAAAATAGTGTTATGGATTTATACCTCCATGAATAGCAAGGTTCAAACAGACACTTTTGTTAATAAATTCAGAATACATTGCCTCACAGTACTTATTAGTTGTGTATCTATATTTTAAAATTCGACCAAAAAGGGAAGCAGGAATCAACCGAGATATTATTTTTCCTATTTTAAATTTACTCGTTTTGCGTATTATTTTAGCATGTGTGAATACACTTGTTGCATAATTTCTATTTGTTTTTCTAGAGATGGGAAAATTCCCAAACTATGAAAATTCCTGGAAAGTTTCCATTGAAAATTCCGGAAATTTTCCGAAAATTTCAAAAATTTTTTTTGGATTTGGTATTGTGTTCTACATACCATCAGCTTTCCAAAAAGACCAAATACTTATATACATTTTTATTTATATTGGTATAATATTTGTATTGGTATTGGAAAAATATAAATTATGTATTAATCATCCGTTAGAAAAAATTACATGCTGAGGGTTACAGTGCGTAAACACTATACAGTATACAATATTTATCCTTATTTTTTAACAAGCAAATAGTAAATACATTAAATAATTATACGTTTTAAAATGTAATTGTACTTTGGTTCAACTATCAAAATTCATATCAAATTTGAAAAGGAGGCAATTTATGAGTCTTGTATTGCTCTCTATTATGTAGATTGTAGACTTAACAAAGATTAAAATAAGTAAGTGTAAGTGTTTTCTAACTTATTTGGATATGGTCTTCTGGTATTCCGAATTAACCGAAAATTCGAAATTAACCAACGATTTTTTGTGTATGTTCATAGAAGTTAGAAGTAAAATTGGCTCCAAGTTTACAAATTGTTAGAAATATTCCCGGAAAATTTCCGACGGAAATTTTTTCAGAAACTTTCCAGGGAAAATTTCTCAAGCTTCGATTATTTCTTCCCGGAAAATTTCCGTTCTGGAATCTTCCCGGGACGGAAAATTTCCCATTGCCCATTTCTAGTTTTTTCGGTGACTATTAAAAAAACACATTTTCTTGTGCATGTGAAATTATTTAAATTATTAAAGAAATCTTATATGAAATAACAGTTCAGGTGAAAAAATATTGCAATATACTTATTTATTGTTTCTCTTGTCTAATTATAAATTATTAGAAAAAAGAACAAATCAACTAAAACCAAGTCACTTAACAACAGTCAACAGATAATTTAAGAGAAACTGGCTGACAATAAAAAAGCAAGATTTTTTAAAGAATATTTTTGAACCAATTTCCATTTTCTTGTAAGCATAATCTAATTCTACTATTAAAATTACGATGAACTCTTGGAAAAATATGTCATTCTTTACTTCCTCAGCTGCTGCAAAAATTCTTTGACGAAGCATCTCCACACTATCAATAGTGTTGGAATAAACAATATTTTTTAAGTGACCCCATAAAAAATAGTACATGGGTGTGAGGTCCGGGGATCGCACAGGCCATTTGACTGGTGCATCGTTCCCTCGACCTATCCATCTCCCAGGAAAATTTAAATTTAACCATTGTCAAATAGCTAATGTACTATGAGCAGGAGCTCTGTCATGTGTGTACCACATGTTTTCAGGGATAGCTAGTAGCACGTCTTCAAGTAATATTGGGAGTTGCTCATTTAAAAATCTCAAATATTTGGCTCCACCGAGACGCCGAGGAAGAATAAACGGAACAATAAGATAATCTCCTACGATTCCTGCCCATACATTTAAACTAAAATTATGTTGAAGTTTGGATGTACAAACTTGGTGAGGATTTTCGTCAGACCATGAGTGATTATTGTGATGGTTCACCAAACCATGTCTTTGAAATGACGCTTCATCACCAAACAAAATACTGGATAAAATATTTCTGTTTTCCCTTGACATGTTCGTATACCATTGACAAAAATCTATCCTGTTAGGTAAATCCGCAGCAGTCAATTCCTGCACAGATTATCATTCGCAATTTTCCAAATCGTAGGATGTGAAACATTATACTGTGTCGCCAATTTTCTGGTACTAGTTTCAGAATTGTGATCTTGTAAATTGCCAAGGACAACTTCTTCAATTTCTACATCGCGAATAAGACGTCTTCTGCCAGTACCTTCAGGGCGAGGTTGAATGTGTCCGTTTCCTCGAAGCCTTCTTTCTACCGCCGCAAAAGTTTTTCTAGCAGGAACACGACGATTGGGATATCTGGCATGATAAAGTTGTACAGCAGCAGCACAGTTCTTGTAACATTAAAAAAATACTTGCAACACATCGACATACTCGTCATTAGTATGCATAATTTCTTATTTTATTGAATTTCAAAACTATTTAATATCTAGGACGCAGGTAAATAGTGACTAAAATCAATTTAAACACTTTAAACTAATACTTCAAAATTGCAAATTACGAGTATTATCAAATAACATTTACCTACTCGATTTTTTTATTTATTTAAGCAACTGGAACCTTGGTATTCGTGGAGGTATAAATCCATAACACTAATTTATGAAATTAAAAATATCTCCTCAACGGTTGGCTTTAGCCATTTTCAATAAATATACATTTTTTGTTCAAAAAAGGCCAATATTTCATATTTTGTTACTAAAAGCTGTATACGGTGGTTGGCAAAAAAGTTACTACAGATTCAATGCATGACATTGCCTGCAGAGGGCGCCTTGTACTCGACACTCAAAAATCATATCATATTATTTTTCCCATCATTAAAAAACTTTGTTGAAAATTTGAAATATTTCTGACTAAAATTATAGAAATTGTTAAGGAAAAACCATTGTTTATTTTTCACTTTGACACCCTGTATCTTTTTTGTTATGCGACTTGGGATATAGGTATGTTAGGTTAAATCGACTTATTTTCATCCAAGGAATATCTGGTATCATTTGTGCCCCTCCATTTAAAAATACACCCTGTATACCTACTAAGGTATGCGATTTTTGCCAAACTTATTGAACTTAAAATTTGTATTTCTTTTAGGGAAGAAATATGTAATGAAATTCCAAGTCTAATGCAACACTTAAACGCTTACGTTGACTTACATAATGGAATATCGGAACTGGAAAGTCACTTACAAGATTTACATCAGCAGCTAGCTTTGATAAAGGAAGCTGAGGCCCAAGGAGCCAATAAACATTCTTTGTACTCCTTACCATCTCGTTATGAAGGTTATCATAAGTCTCAAACCACAATGAATATTGCTAAAAGTGAATTACTCAGTATAATAAAAGATGCAGAAAAACATATTGAAATATATTCCAATTTATTAGATTTATATGATCGGCAGCAGTTTTCACAATGGTTAATGGAATTAAAGATTAATTACAATGAAAGTAATATGTACATTTTTGATCTAGTAAGAGAGTTCATGGAGAATGCTGGAAAGGCTGATGTATTTGTCCAGTGTCAACAATCAGAAGATGACGTGTACGATCTTTCGCGTCGCCTAAATATCAGCTTAAGAAAATGTTTGCAGTTGTATCAAGATTATTTTACTATTATCACACAGTGTCCAAAATCATATTTAGAAAATCACAAAATATCTTTATACTTAAGGTGGTCGAAATATCTCCTTGAAATGAAAACATCCGAAAGTTGTGAATTTATATATAAGCAATTAAAAGATTATCACGAAATGTTGAAAGTTGTCAACTCACCTCAGGCAGTAGCTGTAGCTTTTAGTTTAGATGCATTGTACAAGGAAAATTTAATGCAAGTCAACAAGTTATATGATGAATTAGGAAATATTAGACCCCCAGAACCAGAGAATTCCGTGGAGCAATTATATAACAATGCTAAAGTTGGAATATCTACATTTCTGGGATGCGAAAAAGGGGCAACTGGTGCTCTGGAATTTGTGATCACAAGTGAATTAATTCTTCTGAATCGAAATTTTTTAAAACTAGAAATTGCAGCTCAACGTAGTGGAGATTGGCTTATTAAATTGACGTCACGGGATGGAGATTGGTTCTTGTATGATCTTTTACTTCATAGTACAAGGGCCGTGGAAATGATAAATAATTTACCGTTACGACAAGATTATGAGGATCAGAAATTTTACAAGATATTAGCCGGAATTAAGATTGCTAATAACGTTTATAAAGCACTATATGATTTAAACTTTAATTTTCACACTATAATTCTCCCCGAATCTATGAAAAAAATTCAAGCAGAAGAAATTTCAGTTTTGCAGTTGATTTACGATTTAAATAAGATAATTATGGATAATACAATTTCAATTCCAGAAATGATTACCCAACTGGAAAAAGTTTTAACATGCATCCATATACAAATCGATATCAGTGTAAGTATATTATATATTTTTTTTATTAAAAAAGTGTAGATTTGCTTCTTGCTGTGTTTTCTTTTAAGGCAATATAAATAAAGTAGAGCCTTGATTAATCATAAGCGGGTTATCTATGCGGTGACTAAGAATTTGTTGTGAAGTTAGTTCATAATTTTTTCGCAGTTAGTATTATAACGTACTTTACTCAGTCGCCAAATTTTTGTAACACCCTTTATATACTTTACTTTATTTTGGTTTTGATTTTGCGGTGGTGACGGTTCGGTTCAGACGTTACTTGTGGCCGCCCCCGGTATAATACCAACTCTAAACGGAATCTTAATTCTCAATTGCGAATTCTAATTTACTGGATTTATTGACGTCACTGACGTCCCTATTTGGACGCCTAATTTTATGACGACCCTTGACTACTCGTTTATCGGCAGCGGTGGTTGGCAGCCAGCAGTGGTGAGTGACGTCACAGGAACGTACTCCGGATTGAATCTTTTTGTTCGGTTTTTTGTCTCAGGCGCCAGTTTCCCAATCTGTTACGTGGGGGAAACTCCACGTGAAACCTACCCTCGGTTTAGAGTAAGTACTCGGGATAGCTGCAGTGAAGAAAGTTTAATTCCAGGGGTCTGTTATATTTCTCTTAATTTTAAGCAAAGTAGTTCTCTGAGTGTAGTGTTATTTTCCTTTCAAAATAAACGGTCTTATCAGTGTAGGTCACAAAAAGATAAGCGGACCCCTTTTTTACTGATCGGAATTTTATCAAATTTGTCGGCGTTAAGAATTAATACAAACGGGAATTATATTTACTAGATTTATTAGTCAGGCCTATTAAATTTGAAACAAACAAACAAAAGTAAAACAGATTCTAATTACAATTATTATTACTAACTAAAACCAGGAATATACAATAAATTTACAAGCGGTGTAAGAATGAAATAAAATGAAATAAAATGGGTTAGAGCAATTATTATTTGTACGATGGATTTAAAATGCCTATGCGGTTTTTTTCGGTGCTGAAAATAAATACAAATTAGCACATAGTCAAATATCAGGACTCAAAATCGGTACTTTAGAAAACGGAGTCTTTGGCGTTTGGTTTATTTAATAAACGGTCTAAGACTCTACGAAACGGTACGCCAGAATAATATTCGGTTTTAAATTTCGGTCGGTGCTAGAAAGGGAAGAATAAGCTTAATAAATTAGAGCAATAAATAATCAATAAATAAATTGTTCCCAATGGTTCTGAAACAGAAAAATAATTACGGGTGACTCTAATTCTACAAATAAATATCGGCGGCAGTTTCTAGCAAAGCGACGGAAATTAAGCGGAAATGCGACCAGCCAGGAGAAAAAGCCAAGCAAAGCGGTTTAGAACGGACGTAAATAAGCAAACGGTAGTCAGGAAAATGATTTATGTTGGTGAACAGGAGGCAAAGTCTGGTCGAGGTGCGAGTTCAAATGCGGGGCGGCCGACAGATTTCTTCCCGAAGCGGTGGAGCACCCAGCCAAACTTCGAGGGTCTATCCGTCGCTGCACAGCCGACACACAACGTCTTCTACTGGCGGTGGAGCACCCAGCCGAACCAGCAGTTTCGGTTATTGTGCCTTACAACGTTTATCAAGCTTAGGCGGTGGAGCACCCAGCCAAACCTTCGCTGACAACGCTGCTGCTGTACAGTCTGACACCTTCACGTCCTCTACTGGCGGTGGAGCACCCAGCCGAACCAGCAGTTTCAGTAAAGGGGCGCACAGCGTTTGTCGAACGACGGCGGTGGAGCACCCAGCCAAACCGTCGCCGATAACGCTGCTGCCGTACGAGCCTGCACTCAACGTCTTCCGCTGGCGGTGGAGCACCCAGCCAAACCAGCAGTTCGGTCGATGTGACGGACAACGTTCGTTGAACGAGGGCGGTGGAGCACCCAGCCAAACCTTCGCCGACAACGCTGTGGTCGTACTGTCTTGCCAGAGTTCAAAAACGGCCAGACTTATACCATATCAGGACAAGTAAATATAGGAAAATACAATTTGCTTACTTATTCCGGACAGTTGCTTCTGGCGGTTAACTCCTTGGGTCGGATGGCGGTCTCAGGTCGGTCTTCAGGTTCTCGGGGTGGTCCTTGGGTTGGAACTGGAGATCTTCGAGTTCTGGCAGCGAACTCAGGATTTTCGTTCAGGAACGGTAGTTTCATTGCCTCAATCCCCCCTTGACTAGGCAAGAGTCGTGGTGGGATTATGCGCGGCCCTCGACAAAGTGGGGCAAATGGACGGTTCGACTCGACTCGCGGTTAATTGCTCTCACCCAATTAAACTAATTAAATCAATAACTGGCCCACGGCCTTGCATAAAACTGGAAATTAATACCGGTTGATTACATCGTGCTAGGTTAGTTTATATCTATTTTTCGACCATTTAAGATATTTTGTCAGTTGCATTATCGATTAGTATACCATTATTGCAAGGCAACAAATAAAAATGTAAAATGTAAAAGAAATGTAACCATTGAATTATTTGAGTTGTATTAAACCGATTATTAGAATCAGCGCTCTTTTGTTTGAACTTTTTCAACACAAACATTCAGAAAATAATTGAATCACTGATCATTTTCACTTCAAACATTAGGAGGGTGAAGCAGATCTGTTATTTTATCTAACTTTAGAATTTAGACAAACATTTAAAAAGTGCGAAAAAAATAAAGTTATCATAAATTTTAATGATGGGTTGCCAGAAACATTAGTACAGTTTGGTTGGAGAGATCTGAAATTATTATAATAAAGTTAATGTTATAAAGTACAAAACGATTCAGTAAGTTCATCTTGCATTTGACATGAATCTTGGTTTAGTAAAGTTCCAAATTCCCCATCTTTTTCGGTTGAACAGGGCATTCTTTGTCAACTGACAATCGAAATCACCACTTCCAAAATGTCGAAACCAGTACTCACATGCTTTTAATGATGGAATACGTTCACTGTAAGTTTCCAACTCGATGACTTAGTAGCACTTTTCTTTGAATTAAATAGGAAAAGTAAAACTTCCCCTTCAGAGTTGGGAAAAAATATGTTGTTTACACTTCAGCAAATGGCCATAATAAAAAGTAAAACCTAATGACATAACTTTGACATGAATATAGTTACAGAAGTGTCCGATGCGATATAGGAGTAATTATGCCATCTATTGTAAATCCGTCAAAATTAATTCAGTCTTAATGAATGAAGCATTTTAATGATATGCAACACGTATAAATTTTATGAAGTAAGCAAACAAATTTTTCAAAAAACATGTAATTTCTCAAAATCCCGCTAACAAAATAACAAAGTCATAAAATTATACTAAAAATCATTTTATTTCTATGCAAGTAGGGTACCCTTGAAATATTGCCTATTCGCTAGCAGGCATCCTGTATATTTATTTATTGATGGTACCAAAGAAGTTTTGTTTTCATTTTAACCAGAGAATTTTCTCTCCTCGGAAGCCATAGACTTGCTTTTTAAAACTGGAGACTTTGGCTGAGAAACAATTCTAGTAACCCTAATGATAACATACAAAAAACATTACATTATATAAAATTGCCATATAAAATGTTTAATATTAAGAAAAATGTTATGTATTGACTTTATTTTGTTCTGAAACATTTGCCAGTAGTTAGATATGTATTTCCTTAAAATCTAACAGCATTTTGACGCATTATTACGAAAACATGTTGAGCATGTTTAAGCTTGGAAAATATGCTAGCTCAGATCTTTAAGAAAAAACATGCCATCTCGCACAAAATTAAATTTGACTAGAAATTTAAGTAGGCTGAATTGGCGTTGAAATGAAATATTGGCTGCATTGGCGTTGAAACCATGCACTTATAATAAACTTAAAAAAGTAAGGAATATTTATGTTCAGGTACATCGTTTATTTTACTTATTTCATTCAACCTTTTTCGATAAATTTTGTTAACTTACTGTTATAAACGACAAAATTGTTAATTAAAAAAATAGAATAATATGTAGTATGCTGCAACACGTACATTACTCGACGGTTTTTGAAATAACAAAATAATAAAAAAATAGTGTATACCTTAATAATTAAAAATGTTTATTATTACTAAAAATTATTCGATTTTTTACATACAAGTTTGCTTTGATATAAAAATTAATAGCTCACTCTTACCTGATTTATACTCACTACTCTTCCTTTTATTCTAAAAATAATTTTATATGCCTTAATGCGAACTCCAAGGAGACTACAATAAAAAGGATTATAGTGGACCAGGCTAGTCTCCAAATTCCGGGTCCGAATCTGGACCGCGGAAACGTGCACGTGCATGTCATCTGCTCTCCGCCCGTCGCATCGATATCCAGCAGGTCATAAAGTACCGGTAATAAAATTGTCGCATACCTGCATTTCATTTCCAAAGTCTATGCAAGCACGCGGCTACAGTACCTTTAATAAGCCATTTGTTTTTATTGAGGTACAGTAAGAACGATTCGGACCCGGGGCCTAGCCTGGTCCACTATAATAATCCTTTTTATTGTAGTTTCCTTAGAGTTCGCATTAGGCATATAAAATTACTTTCAGAATAAATTGTGCAAAAAAATAAAAATAAGTACCAAGAGTAGCTCAGCTCAGATAAGAGTGCGCTTTTAATTTTTATATCAAAGCAAACTTGTACGAAAAAATCGAATAATTTTTAGTAATAATAAACATTTTTATATACAGTGCTATTTTTTAAAACCTAACATAGACCAACTTTTTTATTTGAAGTGAGTAAACTACTCTAGTTTACTTCCAAATGCAAAGTTGCAGGAAATATCATGATTAAGAAAAATTTACAAATAATGCTTTCCGGTGTTGCCTAGTCAAGTTATTTCCTACAACTTTGCATTTGGAAGTACGAAACTATCACTTCAAATAAAAAAGTTGGCCTACGTCAGGTTATAAAAAAAATTACATTGTACATTATGTTAAATTTAACATGTTTTTATCAAATTAAGTATCAAACAGAAACATTAACTGAGGGTTATTTGAGATATAAAATATAAGCAACCCTGAATATGACTGCAAATTATTTTTGTTGTTTTTTCTGATTGTTCTAAAATGGCTACTCCAATAAAGAAATGTGACATAATATTTTTTATTTAGAATTTAAGGATTTGTCAAATTATGAAAAAAAAATATGGTGTTGACATTTAAAAAAATATCGTTTTATTAACTACTGCAACACCGGAAAGAATTATTTGTAAATTTTTCTTAATCATGTTATTTCCTGCAACTTTGCAATTGGAAGTACATACTAGTCTATGAAATAAAAAAGTTGGTCTATGTCAGGTTTTAAGGAAGTTTATCGGATGTGGAGGTACGTCTAAAGTCTAACGAAAGTTTCTGTAGATTCGCTAGTGACTAAAGTAGTAAGCCTTTAGATTTGGCAACGTTGCACTTGGCTGGCGCGCTCGGCTCGGCGTTCCCTCGCTCCCGTTCGATCATTCTGTTTGTTTGGACACCTGCGAATTTCAAATAATACGCTACGTCGGGACCGCGGCGTTGCCGCTATCACGCATGTGGAGGATAAGTTAGTCAACGGCAGCAGTTTGAAGGAGAATTATTATAAATTATGTATCTTACAAGTACCTAAACAATTTCTACAAGCTGTCATACAGTTCCTTAGATATCGATTTCCTATTTATACAAGTTGCTGTGGAAACTGTTCTTCAATTGTTGCACATTCTAAGTGGAAAGATAAAAAAAATCTGCATTCTCATAAGACTGTACTAAATCGTAAAAAATTATTTTATTAATATCTCGTCTCTTAGGTATCCAAACTAGTCATAATTTTTTTTGAGGATTTTCTTCATATTAATAAGCTTATATTAATTTTTTTATGAATATTTGTTCATCAATTCCAAATCAGATAAACCTCCTTAAGAAAATAGCACTGTATTAAGATATACACTATTTTTTTATAATTTGTTATTTCAAAAAACGTCAAATAATGTACATGTTGCGGCATACTGCATATTATTCTATTTTTTTAATTAACAATTTTGTCGTTTATAACAGTAACTTAACAAAATTAATTGAAAAATCTTGAATGAAACAAATAAAATAAACAATGTACCTGAACATAAAAAAATATTCCTTACTTTTTGAAAAATATAGTATATAAGTTTCAATCATTCAATGTTTCAACACCAATGCAGCCAACATAAATTTCTAGTCAAATTTAATTTTGTGTGAGATGGCATGTTTTCTCTTAAAGCTCTGAGCTAGCATCTTTTCCATCTTAATTTGAGGTAGTATGTTTTCCAAGTACAATTTTATGCTTTCGAAGCTAAGTTTGAGATAGCATGTTTTCGTACTAACGCGTCGATTTATGAATCTGATCTTAGATTGAAATTTCTGAAAATCTCGATTGAAACACAAATCTGCCGTGTTAAATCTAAATGTTATATTTGTGCACTCACATTTGTGTTTTAAAGTTTTCGTAGCACCCTTTTTTAGTCTCAAACTGCATATATTTTTCATTTTTAGAATACATATGATTATATTTTTGAACGTGTGGCTTCAATGAAGAAACAGTATCTCACTCTAATTCCAAACCAATCAGAAACTTTGAGTCAAGGAAAGATGCTTTTAATGGGTTTTAATGGTCTTTTTGAAAAACCCACTCAAGAAATATCTAATTTGGTGAATACCTTAGGGAACTTAGATATTCCAAAGTCATGGAAAAAATTAGACCACGTGAAAGAGTCTAAAAATATTGCTCCTCACATATTTAATACGCAGGTGCTTGGAATTTTAGAAGACATTTTTTTTTTAAAGAAACTGAAGGCTTTATCTGACTTTTTTGCCTTGTCACAGGAAATGTGTCAGACAGTTAAATGTGGAGGAACAGGCGTGGTATTTAATGATGAGCAGCTTACTAAACCTATTAAACAATATATTGCCGAATTTATTTCAAGGCAGTTACTAGGTATATCTCCGGAAACAATAGCATATGCCGTCTGCTTTTTACTGCAAAATTTAGGATTAGACGTTACTCACGAAATTGAGCAGAAGGATATTGGTGCAGAAAGTAAGGTACCTTTAGATGAACTATACTCTAAAGCATGGAATGTTTTACTTAAAAATGGTACATTCTCTCAAAATGTTCTATCGCAAGCTTCAAGTTTAGAAACCAACTTAAAATTGGCATGGGAAAAAATTCAAGAACCTAAGAAGATTGAACAAAAACTCTCTATTTTGCAGTCCAGTACGTTAAGACTACAGAGTCAATTAGCTGTTCACAACTTAATATTTGACCATATTTTGATATTACACAATTTTACCTCTGGAAGGGCAAAATTCATCCTAGATATTCAAAATGAAATTGGTTCTTTGCAAAGTATCTTTAGACAACTAATGGAGAAAAAGGAGAAGCGGCAAATTCTCATTGAAAAAGCTTACCAAAGACTAAACTGGGCAAAGGGTGCTAATCCAAATGTTGGTCAAATATCAGCAGCATTTGAAAGTGCCGTAAAAATCAGGGAAGATCAACTAAATCTGGAACAGAAAATAGCAACTAACATTTTATCGACCTATCCCGTATTATTGCAACACGAGTTACTCAGAACACCCTCTCTGGATTCCACAAAAGATTTTGATAAGCTGTTTCTGAATTGTTTTGATAAATGGCGCCAAACTTGTCAATTTATTGATTCTAAAACTGAGTCATTATTACCAGTTGAAGAAAGTATCTTAAATATGCTTACACCAGAATTGATTAAAGATCCTAAATGGCTACAAAAAATATCCGAGTATATAACGGATGAAATTACTGAAGCACAGAAAAAGTTACAGCTGAAAAGAGACACAAGTTTTACAGATAGTGATAAGATTATATCTCTAATGGATAACTTTAGAACACTTTACAATATTCATTGCAAATTTATGTCTGATGTAAAAGGTTTAATTAAAATAATGGTGAAAATAGACGACTATAGCCTTCCTACACAGAACTTTGTTCAGGCCTATCGTGAATATATCGAGCATTTTTCATTGCTATTTTCTCAATTTAAAAAAGAGATCAACAAAGTTGAGATCAAGGACGCATTAAGACATTTAGAGTATATCGAGGAACATACAGAACTTATATACAATGAATTACTAAGTTTAGAGAATGTGAAAAAGGGTCAGCTTTTCACTACCCAAAATTGCCCAAGTCCTAATAAGATGGTAACCCAGAAAGAAATCACAACAAAAGGACAACAGAGAAATGCATACGCGGTTAATGTATGGCGCAGAGTTAAAATGAAATTAGAAGGGAGAGATCCAGATCCTGGCAGAAAGTGCACTGCACAAGAACAGGTAAGGAGCTATAATATTTTTTTATTCATATTTGTATATATATCCATGAAGAGACATTGAAATCGACGGACCAATTGATTCATTTCTGACAAACGTTTTCCTGTTAGGAAATCAATCAACTTAATTTGTTTAAGGAGGTATATCAGGGTCCGAGGGAAATGAGAAGCGCAGGGGGAGTCCTATGTTTTTCTTATGGGGCTAAAGCCCGCTGCCAATTTGAAAAAATTAAATTCTTTTCAAATCATTTGCGATAAACATTATCTATATGTATAGCAAATAAATCTACTCATATGCACATAGCATACATATTGACGAATTAACAACATAAAAATATCATATTTAAGTAGTTTTAAATTATATTTAATGAACACATAAAGACTATGTAGATGTGGCAACAGCGCTAATAATTGACTAGTAGTTGTACACACTGCGAACCTACAGAACTCGGACATGGGAGATATCGCGCCTCAAATTCGGATAAAGATGTGTGTGAACTATGTACAATATAATTATTATATATAGCAAATACAGGGTGTCCGGCAACTCATTACAATAATTTTAGGAGGTGATAGAATACGTGATTTCAAGTCGATTAAAACAAACACACCTATATACCAAGTGTTACAATATTTGTGATAATTAATTTTTTAATATTTTTTTATTTAACCGTGCTTTTCTACAATTATTGAAGTGTAGAAGAAAAAGAAACCTTTTTATAACAAAACTTTCTATAACTTTTTTAATGGAAATAAATGGATTATTTAATTTATTTAACCAATGAAATCCAAAGTGGCTTCGTTACCTACCTAGAACTTCATAAACATGGTATTTCTTCTTTGTAAAAGCGAAAAGTCAAATTTAAACGTGGATTTTATTTAAACTTTTGTGTGTGTAGGCTTATTCAGATATTATTAAAAACTTACCTAAGCAATGCTCTTTCAGTTCTTAAGAAAAGTTTCTTGATAAACATTCAAAAAATTAGGGAAATTAATCTTAACACGTTTAAGTATGCAGGGAGCGCATTCGCCAAAATAGAGGACAGCTGTTTAGTATGTAATAAAAATGGTTTAAAATGCAGACATTTGCTAACAAGAACGCAACTCTTTACAAAATATCGAAGTTATTAAAATACCGAAGGATTTAAAAAGCTAAATATTTATTTCAATTGCTCAAATCTTAAAAGTTAATTCAAAGTGCAAAAAGGAAATATTTATGAGTACCTATTAATTTTACGATTATAAACATAATGAAAAAAAGTCTAATGTAGATAATAAGTACTGTAATTATCTTTCATTTTCAAAATGTGACCCTCTATTTCTAATACAGTGTCGTGCTCGTCTTCTCATCTCAGTTGTAGTAACTCCTAATAAAAGCTCTTGTTTCATTTGTGTAAATGCAGCGTTGATTTTTTCGATTAATTGTTCCCGAGTAAAAATTAGTACTGCATAGACTAATTCCTTTGCTCGTCCCCACACATAATAATCGAGGGGAGTTAAGTCAGGAGATCTCGCGGGCCATAAATTTGGTCCATTTCTCCCAATCCAACGATTGGGAAACTGTTCATCTAGAAACTCCCTTACGGTAATTCGACAATGTGCTGGGCAGCCATCATTTTGGAATATGATATTCTTTCTAACATTTAACGGAATCTCGTCTAAAATATCAGGAAGAGTTGTTCTTAAGAAATGCAAATAATTGTCTCCGTTTCAATGATCTGGTAAGTAATACGGTCCAATTAACGTTCTGCCTATAACAGCTGCCCAAACATTCACGCTAAATTTTCTTTGAAAATTGGTCTCTCGTTTTAAATGAGGATTTTCTCCAATGTTACTCCAATAATGGAGATTGTGAAAATTGGTAATTCCCTCTCTAGAAAATTTGGACTCATCACTCCATAATATGCTTTTTAAAAAAAGTATCTCTTCAATATCATCATTTAAGATAAAACGACAAAAATTCATTCTTCGCGCAGGATCACCTTCCTCTAAACCCTGCACGGGTGTATAATGAAATGGATATTTATTTTCGCTTCTTAATACTGACCAAACTTTCCATTTAGATAAATACAACTGGCGGGCGACTTGCCTTATACTTAATGTATGATCTTCTGCAATTGCGTCCAATATCTGTTCGTCAATTTCAGGGAAATGCCTGTGGTGTTCATCACGCGCTCCGGGTTCCTGACGATTGACACTTCCATGTTCACTTATTCGACGATATGTGTACATGAAGACTCGAATATTAGAAAGCCTTCTTTCAGGAAATCTGTCTTGGTAAAGTCTACGAGCAGCAGCAGCATTTCCATCAGCCCTTCCATACTTAAATAGAATATCGGCATACTCCGCATTTGAAAATGATGTCATTATCAAAGGTTTTTAATAAACGTCTAAGAATAGTACTTACACTTTAACTGAGATTCGAACGTATAGTTTGACAGTTAATCTACATTTACGGTTNCTTCCATACATAAATAGAATATCGGCATACTCCGCATTTGAAAATGATGTCATTATCAAAGGTTTTTAATAAACGTCTAAGAATAGTACTTACACTTTAACTGAGATTCGAACGTATAGTTTGACAGTTAATCTACATTTACGGTTGCTATGGAAACTAACAGCTCTTTCACACGGACGTTATTTTATTTTACACATAGTTAAATACGTCTTTACACATGAAGTCGTTGTCGGCAACGTTGACGGTCGGCTGCCGACGAAATTAAAATTTGGACGGCATGCACGCGGTCGCCGCTCGTTTTTTGAACGATCGGCAGGCTTCAATGTATAGTAGCTTATGCAGGTTTACACACGAAACAGGGATCACGCCGACCGCAGTCACAAATACAGGACCGGCAGCTACAGAGCCTGTTGCAGTAAATAAATCGTAGAGACATGGAAGTCGATTTAGAATATTTGATAATTCTCGTCCAAGAAAGAATTGTAATTTGGGACAAAACGTCCGATGATTTCAAAGATCGGACGAAAACGAACTCGGCTTGGGAAGAGATATTCAATATTTTAATAGAAAACTACGCAAGTCTGCCTAGTTCTGAAAAAAAGGAGAAAGGTAAGATCTAAATAATTGAAAATTTTATAAATATTTTTAAATTTTACTAAATTGCCACGGTACAGATCCTGCATCACTAACAAAATATGATGTAAAATGGTCTCGTACATGTTTAGCAGTTCTTGTAGCTCTTAAATTATGTTCTCACGAAACATCTGCGAAGCCGTCGACATGTAATGTGTCTTCAAAAAGGTAACCATCTCTTTCACGTACATAATTATGTAGCACACAACAAGCCTTCACAATTTCTTTGGCGAAGTCTGGACGAACATTAATTGGCCGATGAAAATCTCTCCATTTGTTGCTTAATATGCCAAAAGCACATTCAACATACCTTCTTGCACGACTTAAACGGTAATTGAAGATTCTTTGCTCAGGTGATAAATTATGCCCTCCAAAAGGTCGCATTAATCTATGTGATAATCCAAAACCCTCATCTCCTACAAAGACATGTTCTAGTGGAGGTCCATTAATTTGGGGTAGTGGTTTATCATCAGGCAGATCCAACGACTCATTTTCAAGAGCTTTATAGAACGTTGATTCCTTAAAAACCGATGAATCACATTCCTTACCGTATGCGCCAATATCCACATATATAAAACGATATTTTGTATCGACAACTGCCAATAACAATAAGGAAAAAAAGTGCTTGTAATTATAGTACAAAGAACCGCTGTGTTGTGGTTTCACAATTCTAATGTGTTTGCCATCGATGGCTCCAACGCAATTAGGAAAATTAGCTGTCTGCTCAAATCCCGCCGCACATTCTTTCCAAATTTTTTCAGTCGGTGCTGGCATATATTCTTCCACCAGCACTTGCCATATTTTTTGGCAAACGTTTCTCACAAATGTGGATATTGTAGATATTCCCAATCTATAGCTGTAGTGCAGATCGGTAAACGTGGCTCCGCTCGCCAAAAACCTAAAAATTAAATTATGTTTCACGTAACGCAATAATAAAAATATGGAAACATGTACGTGATAATTACGTTAAAAGTTATAAGAAGGCGAAAACACTAAAATCAGGCAGTGCCGCTAGCACCGCCAGAAAATATTTATATTATAATCAATTAGACTTTTTACGAAAATGCTACGATCATAATGAAACTGTTTCAAATTTATCGTATTCAGAGATCGTTTCACAAGCAACAGCAACAGAAGAGAATGAAGACGGTCAAGACTTGCAGCTTTCTGACTGTACAGAAATCTTTTCTCCTGTTTCGTCCCCCTTGACACCTGTCACCCCGTCTACATCATCATCAATTTCAGTCGCAGTATCAAGACAACCGGCAAAAAAGGCGAAACCCAATGCGTTTGAAAAAAAACTTTTAGAGATGTTAGATGCAAAAGAAAAGACGGATGACGATAGTTCCTTCTTGAAGTCACTTTTGCCATACCTCCACAAGTTTGACAGTGAACAAAAGTTAGAATTTCGCTTAGAAGTCATGCAACTGATTAAAAGAATTCAGGGAAGACAGTACGCTAGTATGGAATTTACGCAATCGTATGGACGTCCACATGTCCAATACAATTCAAAAATTACTCCAACGCAATCGTTAGTCGCTCCCCCCACAAGTGCAAGCTCACAATCAAATAAGTGGCATGGATATAATTCCCAAAGTGCAAATGAAGAGCATAATATTCAGCAATATGCGCACAATGGAAGGATTTCAACTTTCTCTACAGATCCTTATTTACCTAGAGGTTCTCAGGAAGATTAGAAGCTTTTTCTATATGTCANAACGCTGCATTTACACAAATGAAACAAGAGATTTTATTAGGAGTTACTACAACTGAGATGAGAAGACGAGCACGGCACTGTATTAGAAATAGAGGGTCACATTTTGAAAATGAAAGATAATTACAGTACTTATTATCTACATTAGACTTTTTTTCATTATGTTTATAATCGTAAAATTAATAGGTACTCATAAATATTTCCTTTTTGCACTTTGAATTAGCTTTTAAGATTTGAGCAATTGAAATAAATATTTAGCTTTTTAAATCCTCCGGTATTTTAATAACTTCGATATTTTGTAAAGAGTTGCGTTCTTGTTAGCAAATGTCTGCATTTCTTAAACCATTTTTATTACATACTAAACAGCTGTCCTCTATTTTGGCGAATGCGCTCCCTGCATACTTAAACGTGTTAAGATTAATTTCCCTAATTTTTTGAATGTTTATCAAGAAACTTTTCCTAAGAACTAAAAGAGCATTGCTTAGGTAAGTTTTTAATAATATCTGAATAAACCTACACACACAAAAGTTTAAATAAAATCCACATTTAAATTTAACTCTTCGCTTTTACAAAGTAGAAATTCCATGTTTATGAAGTTCTAGGTAGGTAACGAAGCCACTTTGGATTTCATTGGTTAAATAAATTAAATAATCCATTTATTCCCATTAAAAAAGGTATAGAAAGTTTTGTTATAAAAAGGTTTGTTTTTCTTCTACACTTCAATAATTGTAGAAAAGCGGTTAAATTAAAAATATTAAAAAATTATTAATCACAAGTATTGTAACACTTGGTATATAGGTATGTTTGTTTTAATCGACTCGAAATCACGTATTCTATCACCTCCTAAAATTATTGTAACGACTTGCCGGACACCCTGTATATCGCATTATCCTCGCGAAGATTTGTATCCCTTATTTAAAATCCGTAAATCATGTGAACTGGTAAAACAACGAGAGTTATGTTAATTTAATTCTAAAGAAATGAAATTACACTCGCGTCCATCTCTCGTCCAAGTCAAAGAAAATGTTGGATGCAATTTTGAAGGTTGTGATAGGAATTACATTATTACTCACTGTTCATATTTCGTTGTTTTAATCTCTATTTTAGTAATGTTACAAAAGTTTTGTAACTATAACTAATTCTTTAGATAGAAAGTTTGCTGAGAAATATTTATGTTCCTTTGTTATTCCGTACAAATGCTTTTATCTCAAGTATTGCTAATTATATTAATCGAGTAAAGAAAACTTTATGTAACCCTAAATATTGCTGGGTAATGATTACGATATCAACTGTATTTTTTATTTCAATAAATATATCACAGCTTCCTAGTCTTTTTAAATTAATCCAGTTTTTTAAAAACATTACAAAAAATCATCTGTTGTGGACAATTTATTATTGATAACAATGTACATGGGATTTAGGAAAAATGTATATGTGTGAAATCAATTTCGTTTTTATCAAGTCTTTCAAAATAATGTATTCCCTCCTTGCTGTCAGCTGATTGCAACGTTGCGTTGCCACATTAATCCTCAAGTCAGACAGAAATTCACTTATTGGTTTCTGTTTCTAATTAATACAGCTGTACTATGTTCAAAACTTGCTTTAGTTTTGCATCAAAAATAAGATAATACTGTGTACTATCTATGGAAAAGTTTTGTTTCACAATTTCTATATTTTTTATGGGCAAAATAAGAGCCGCACCGCCCATCTTCGCCATATAAACCTATGTTAAAATGAACAACTTTCAACAACAATATCTCAAAATCTAGATTCAAAGTAAATTTCAATAAAAAAGGACGCACGGAGGGAGCACTAGGTAATAGGCTATATAAATTTCAAGTTCATGTGTGCATTTGAGTAAACCCGATATACCTCCTTAAATATAAACCTATATTTTTTCTAGAATTTTTTCTAGGCTATTAAGTTTTAAGACTGATTTTACTGTAGGGAAGTGCGTAGCAGTATCTATGTGCGGTGATCGAACAAGATTTTGCCAGTATACGTGTATCTATACTCGACGGCCGAAATTATAGATAGTGATTCATCGCTAGCTCTTGGACTAGTAAGGAGGATGAGGCGTGCGGGGATCGAAAATCCATAGGCGTGTATACGTAAAAGGCAACAAGATGTAGAAAATATGGAAAAAATATAATAAAACATAACATCTATTATTTTTAGAGGTTTTATCGAGAAAACTTCAAAAATATTTTAGTAACATTTTGTTTTTAAATTTTAAGTGTTTTCTATAAAACGATGCCCTCTTGGGCATCGATAACCCACCACCACCCGGCTTACGCCGCCGCAAAATATTGTAATGTTTACTATTAATATATTTATTTAAGTAGGTACTTACATATTTTATAATAATTATCTCACGAATATTATCACTGTCACACTTTCACTTCACTGCCACATAATCACTTCACTATTAATATATTTAAATACTTACATATCACATTATTCACATTATATATTTCACATATCACTGTTGCTATCACTATCACTAGAATCATCTTCACCCAAATGAATAATGACTGGTTCTATGAACACTTCTACCGTTGTATCAAGATCCCACATACGTTGTTCCTCTTTCTGTGCATGTCCAATACACTTACACCATGTTTCAGCAGTGACGTGATTAATAGCATCCTGTAATAATAATTTCACGTCGTTTATTTTAAAGGTGGTGTTTTTTCGTGCGATTTCATTCTTTATTTGTGCCCAAACCAACTCAATTGGGTTTAATTCACAGTGGTATGGCGGTAAACGGAGTACACGAATTCCTCGATCTTTGGCCATCTCATCCACTACATACTTAATGTATTGACCTTTTTCTCTTTGGACAATTTTTAATAATTGTACTTTTAGCATGGTTTCTGTATATTCAATATTTTTCGATTGTAACCAGTCCATAATATTTCCTTTTCTCCATGCTGATGTCGGTAACATTTCAACTCTTCT
>NW_019416983.1:58927-68072 GCF_000390285.2 Anoplophora glabripennis | reverse complement strand
GTCTTTTTCAACGAGCATACTATTCCGATTCCGTTTCAAATATCGAAAATTCATGTCACGCATTATTCTTCTAAGAACCTTATCAGAGAAATTAGGAATATCCTCATCTTCAGCTATTGCAGCTTGAATTTTCTTTATCGTTGGTATTTCATTTCTAAAGAAAAATCCATGAATTTTCCTACGTATGGAGTATTTCACGTCAACGTCGACTTCTATTTTCTTCCTCCCTCGTGTTTCCACTTTTTTCTTCTTTGGATTCACTTCTACACTATTTTTTATGGCACGATAAACAGTAGCAACGGATACTTTTGTCAACGAACTACACATATCAACAGCTTCACTTACACTTGTATTAGAATTTCGCGACCGAATTCCTTTATACACGTTTTTTACCATTATTAATTCCGCATCGCATAGGTTAGGGCGTTTATGAGCAACAGACCGTTTGCTACAACCGGCACTTTGATCCATTTTAATTATTATTCCTACGTTTTAAAACGTCCCGATTGTATTTTTTTAATTTATAAATTTACTATAGTCACGGAATATGCAAACCCTCGCGCGCGCTTATAGTTTGACGTTTCTAACTACGGCTAACTCGAATTCTACGTACGTCCGTTTACACCCACTAAAAAGAGCATTTCCCTATCTGTAATAAGTGCGATAGACAGAGATAGGAAATAAATCGCATTCAGTGTAACTCAGTCTATGACTGTTATAGATCCTATCGATGTGGAAAGAGACCGGCACATCATTTAACATAAGCAAATAATATTGAACCGTTATAAAAATCATTTTAAGTTTTATACACTTTACGGTAATAGTGTTTCTATATTATGTATGAATCACTATATATTTTCGGCCGTCGAGTATAAACTAGTTTTAGATAGTTATCATGGAAGCACACAGTGAACAGTGTACATCAATAAAGTTCTGTTTTAAAGCAAACGGCAACTGTGTACAATTAATCGTTGATCAAGCTTCAGCGCAGATTGCATAATTTCAATGTATGCGTTTTTGGTTTCGTCCTCTCGTCGTTGTATATGCTGTCTTGGACATCATGAAACCTCCAAAACTACAGAAACACAGTCAGATGTGATACACACTCCTTATTATATGCCGTTTGTAATAGTTCATATGTTTTCCTGGCAGTTTTACCGGCTTTAAAACATAACTTAATTGGTGTACGCTGTTCACTGTGCGCTTCCATGACAACTATCAAAAACCCGCTTTATGCAAAACGGTATAACTTTCGGGTCGATACACGTATACTGATGAAATTTTGTTCTGTTGCTCGGAAGGCTTCCCACCATGTAGTTCCATTGACCTTACATAGATAGCACCACACACTTCGACACAATAAAATCAGACTTAAATCTTAATAGCCCGACTGTGTATATTTCACATAGGAAAATAACTTTTGAATATTTATCGAGTCACAATTGAATGTTTTAGATTAAAGAAAATTAATGACATGTTTGAGTTGATTTCTAATAATAGAATTAGTCAGTTCAAATAAACCACTTGTAATCAACTCAATTTTATTGTAGAACTAGTGTAGGCAAATATAAATATTTTTGTTTAAGATCACATTAGTAACTTCTTTCATTCTTTAAATTTCCTCTCAAATTAACTTAAACATTTGATTAATTTTCTTTGTCTCTGCCTCAGTATTACAAATTTAGATGTGATCATATTTTCATCATTTAAATATTTTTCAAAATAGACATTGATTTAAAACATGTTTGGAACAAAATTTAGGCCCTTTTTTACGAATAAAAAATAAACAGAATATTACTATTCCACAGATAGCGTAAAAACTGGTTTTAGGATATACTGTTAACCCGTAAACATACAGGTTCGGAAAGTTCCCATGGTTCAGCGGCCGTTATGTGAGAGCGATAAAGTAAGTCATGGAAATCCGATGCGATAGACAAGGATGGTTACATTGAAGACGTTTCATGATCTGAATAGTCACTCCCACTTCTAACTCGAAACAGGCCGTGACTATTCAGATTGTGAAACGTCTTCACTATAGCCATTCTTGTCTATTATACGGATTTCTTTACTTTACTTTGAGGCAGATGGACCATGTGGATTTTCCAGCCCTGTATATTGTTAACCTGTGAATAACTTATTCCAAGATTTACCTAAGAACATCTTGTTCTGCCATCCAGTGGTAGTTAGGGTGATTTAAAGTAGGGATAGGGTTTACTACCTCAATCAAAACTAACATCTGTTTGTAAATATTATCTGCTAATATTTATATACGGCGTTCCATGCCAAATCACTGAGGCCATGACCATTTTTAATTTTCCTCATTTTTTGGTATTATTTAGTAAAAGTTATGAGCATTGGAATATTTTCGGTTAAAAATTTTCAAATACGTCTAACTTGGCAAAAACTAAAGATATCATAAACATATTTTTTCATTTTGTTTGTTTTGTTCTTATATAGGGTGTTCTGAAAGTCCTTCAGGAAACTCCGAGACGTGATTCTACGGATTAAAATAATAGCAGTATATAATGAAAATTTTTTTCAAATTGTCAATCGTTTGCAAGTTACAGTTTGTCAAAAAGTTCAATTTTTTATTATTTTTCTGTTTAAATAACTTATTTGATTCAAGTTCGAATAGTCTCTCATTTGGCACATCCACTAAGTAGATGAAGTTCTATTGGACCAGTCAGAGAAAAGTTTCATTATTCGCCGCTAGAGGGCACTTTACCTAGAACTCAAAATTTGCTTTGTTCGTAACTTTTTTCTCTTGCTAGATATCACAGAAATTTAAACATTATTGAAAAGAGAAACAATATCAGAAAAAATTGTGTACTCTTTGTTCAAGCCGATAAATGTAACTGTTTACCAGGAAATTGCTATTAATGTATTATTAAACATCAAATTTCTTATAATTCTTTCTGTAATTAATCAAGTTGTCATGCTTCAAATAAATATCATTAGTAATTTTGGTGTTACGAATTGTAATATAAATTGTTTAAAGCAGGTATGTTTGATTTTTCACCATAATAATTTTTTTCGGCTCTGTTATAACGTTGTGGAAAAATAAGATGAGAATATTAAATTTACTAGTAACATTTTATTTATTAATGAAGCTGGTTTCACAAGAGGTATTACAGGTAAAGTACCCTCTAGCGGCACATAATGAAACTTTTCTCTGACTGGTCCAATCATCTACTTAGTGGGTGTGCCAAATGAGAGACTAATCAAACTTGAATGAAATTTTATTTTATTTTATTTAAATAGAGAAATAAAAAAAAATTGAACTTTGGCAAACTGTAACTTGCAAATTGACAATTTCAAAAAAATTTTCATTACATACTGCTATCATTTTAATCCGTAGAATCACCTCTCGGAGTTTCCTGACAGAGTTTCAGAACACCCTGTATAAGAAAAATATAAAAATAATACATTTTTAGTTTTTTGAGGGCTTTTTTGTTTTTTAAACGAAAAGTGGCTTTTTATTTATGTATTAGAAAAATTCTCAAAATATTGTGTTTCAATATGTATATTTATGAGACATGTTCTTTTTATTTGTATTTAAATTTTTTACAAATAATGTATGCTATTAAACCAAATTTTATTATAGAAGTAAATTGCGAAAACTAAGTTACAGGTATTTGAAAATGTTTTACTCTAAATATTCAAATGCTCATAACTTCTTGAGTAATTGAAATAAAAATTTGAAAAAATTCAAGAAAGCTAAATGGGTACTAAATAATTCCAAAAAAAATCAGGAAAATTAAAAATGGTCCTGTCTCGACCTCAGTGATTTGGCATGGAATGCTCCATACTCATTTATACTCACTATAAGCTCAAGATAAACTATTTTGTCTTGTTTGAACGGATTCATTAGATGTTTTTTAATATTTTGGAAAAAATCAGAAAAACAAGAATTTAGAAAAAATTTCAAATTTTTCTAATATATCCTTATGTAATTAACTTAATTTCTAATAATAAATATAAATAATAAATAATAGTTAAAAAAAACTCTAATTATATGAGTTGTCCCTGTGCAAGATTTAAAAAAAATGCAAGATCTTTTGCGTGAAATTCAACAAAATATTGAATCACAGACTAGGTCTTTAAATCCATGTACAGTTTCTGATGTGTTTCTTAAAATAGGTTACGTTTGTTTATCAAACTATTTATTGAATAAATAAATTGCAATTGTACAGACTGCATTAAGCTATTTACAATATTTTTATACTGTTCTTGAAATATTTATTCCTGAATAAAATATTACGCAACTGCATTTTAAAACAGCAATGGGCTAACTGTCAATTAAATTGTAGAATAACTGTATACCACAAATATGTACAGGGTGATTCTCTATATTTTGACCCCCTTTAATTTTTTTGTTTTAAGAATTATAAAAAAAATGTGAAATACAAAAGTTGCACGAATTTTTATGAAGTTTTTGAAAATTATACTAGAAAAACAAATGAAGTCCAAACAAAATGGACGCGGATGTTAACTTTGTTAATTTAAATGGAACACCCTGTATATTTTTACATATTTGGATAGAACCTTCCCTGTCGACCGTAGTCATATAGGGTTTTTTGGGTCCATCTCTAACAATAAGCGAGATACTATTAAAAAACGAAAATAAGTTTTTTTTTTTTAAGAGAATAAAACATCTTGTAATTGTTAGACCTTTTCCAGGCATTTCTGCCTTTTTTCCAATTACCTACGTAAGGATTTACAGATTTAGTTGTAATATATTTTGACATATCGGACATTGATACGGTCCAAAATGTGTATAGGTATTTTAACTAAATAAGACTAATTAGGCCGTGAGAGGACAATAATTTTATATAGTAGTAATGTAGTGATAAATAACATTGTTATTGATTGACAGTTTGTATTAATATTTAATTAAAATAGGTTACACAGAAGTAGAAAATTGAAATATTATTAGGAATTAAAATAGAGTATGGAGAAGAACTTTACTCTACAGGGTGTCCCGAAATTCATGCAACAAAATTTGGTCATAGATTCTGTGAGATTCCACATGTCATAAAGCCCCTGTGTACCAAATTTAATGATTCCCGTACAACATGGTTTTGAGATATAAAAAAAGACTTCTTAGGGGTAGATTTCAGGGGGCTCCGAAAGAGGGGGCCAGTTGGCAAAAATAAAAAATACGGGTCCCTTAAATTTGTCTTAAGAATCTGTGCCAAATTTTGTTGCATTAATTTCGGGACACCCTGTATTTTAATTTCTATAATATTTCGATTTTCTAGTTCTGTGTAACACATTTTAATTAAATAATAATACAAACTGTCAAACAATAACGTCATGACATTATGTGTCACTGTCAGGGCCTATCATATAATATTGCCTCTCAAGGGCTAATTAGTGAGATTTAGTGAAAATACCTATACGCATTTTGGACTATATCAATTTTCGATATGTCAAAATATACTACAACTAAATCTGTAAATCCTTACGTACACAATTGGAAAAAAGGCAAAATTGTCTGAAAGAGGCCTAACAATTACAAATTATCTTATTTCCTTAATAAAAAACCTTCTTTTCTTTTTTTAATAGTATCTCGCTTATTGTTAGAGATGGACCCAACAAACCCTATAGACATAGACTATCCAAATATGTAAAAATATACAGGATGTTCCATTAAAATTAACAAAGTTAACATCCGCGGCCATTTGATAATTACTTGTCTGACTTTATAGATACTTTAGACAATCTCTGTAGCAAAATCAATAACCTGCAAGTGCACATTAATATACTGAAAAATTAACCAATCATAGAGTATCTGTTGCGGTCATAAAAATGGTTAATTAACACTGAATTTTACACAAAATTGAAAACCATAGTTAAGCTTGAATCTAATTTTACTTCTTTCTCATCCACTACAATGGATCTCGTTTTATTACAGAAAAAATGTAGTCACAATCTGGTAAAGCAGATGTGAAATATCAAGTCGAACAAGATCCATGATGAAATGAGAAACCTTATACCTAGTGAGTAAATTACTTTTCAATGAAACAGAGATTTCTGTAAATCTACTAGAAACCTTTTTTCACCTGAATTATATTCCTTTCTCAAAATAACAAATCTCTGTAAATTATCGTATATCATATATCCTATTATTCTTTCTACATTTTTTATTAATAGATCTTACACTTTCTTATCAAGATACATCACTCTGTAAATACCATCATTTTAATCAAAGACAAATATAAGCTGCATCGACGTTTTCCATAACTGTTGGAAAAACTGTAGAAAACATTATAAAATATGATCATCGAGATTATAGAACATGCACAGAAAATGACAATAAGGTAAATACTGAACGCTTTTGAACATTTGCAAACAAGAATAAATTTGTACGTGTAAATACACTTTTGTATTATATGTACCTTAATTATATCAACACTCCTCTATCGAAAAACAAATAGGTAGTTAGTTATTAAAGGATCTGATCTAGATGGGTTACCAGAAGTTTTGATCAAATCTTATAAACAATATCTTTTAAATTTTTTGTATCAGACTGATAATCTTTTTTAACTTGAATGTCTCATTTGGGCCCTTTGCACTTTTTTATTGCTTATCAATGATTTTAGCACCTCCGTTTCCCCTCATATTTTATGTTATAGGGTGATGATTTGAAGGTAGGTAAATCACATAAATTATAATGTAGGAAATGCTCTAAGTAACTTATTCTGCGCATTTCCAAATCTTCCAACTTTAGAACCTCAATTATTTTTTGATTGGGAATCCTCAATGTGTCAAAAATATTGATCGCATCTAGAAAAAAATTGTTCTGCATCTGAATAATCGATTCGATCAAAATTTGCAATTTCAATGCTATATGTTTTTGTTTCATTTGTTAAATGGTAAATTCATTATTTTACCGAAATTCTTTGATAACTTCGTTTAGTCAGATCCATTTTCGGAAGTTTATCAGTTCATAATACGTTTGCAACTCTTGGGAGAGGCATCTGCATGGGATTGCCAAAACGCTAATGATTTTCTCCTTTCAAATTGTGCTAGGTGTCTCTGCCAAGCACGGGTGTAGCAATACCATCTCCATCATCCGAGAGTCTATATTTGCCCGTTTTTAAAGCAGTTTCTCAGCTTTACTTTTGTCTTCTTGTGACAACTTTATTTAAAACACGACAAAGGCAAAGTTTTTCTTTATTTTTCATATGAAATGGGAAAGTTTCTTTTTTACTTTATTCAGTATTTGCAGATCTACCAATATCTTCTTGATATTTTGTGCTATTTTACTTATTGTTAGANATTTTTTTTTTAGAGATAGATCGGAGTTATGTTAACCCCTTCTTTACTCTTACGGGGTCTTACTCAAAATAGTGAGTTAGTATATACTAATACTCACCACTCCCTTTTAATTCTAACAAAAATTAGAAATTTACAACTTTTTACAGATGAGAGTGAATTAGGTGCTCAACAAATTAATGTCGTATTTAGTACGAGTTCCTGGAGATAGTTACGTCATATTAAACAGTGTAAAAGGCAAGTAATAAAATTAAGAGAGTATACCAAAAAACAAAGGGGGAGGGGCGAAAATTGTGAGCAGTATGGATAAGAAGAGCGATGTGAAGAAGAGTTTACTGGTAAAAGGAGCCTTTGATGTAGATAAAACAAAATTATTGAAAATAGAGTACATGAAATCTAAAAATGAGTGTTTTGTCACTCAGAGGTACTATTCTACAATGAAAATTAATGTGAATTATACAAGCAGTTTTTCTAATAACACCTTTGATTAAAATAATCTATATAGATGTAGGTGTGTACATACATGTACGTATGTGTATATAAACAAAAAAAAAAACATTCAATTCCTAGGTATGAGTAGTAGTAGTATCAAACATGAGCATCAGAGTGACATGTTATTATAGAAAACTTAATTGAGCAACTCCTCTGTCTCTCTATAAGTATATAAAAAAAAGACCGATCAAGTTTTGTTTTTTATACATACTGTTTCATTTATGACTGTATGTAAAGATAGCAATTGAAGAGAGGACAAAATTAAGTGATAATAAGGGAACTTTCAATGAAGTATTAGGAAGCAATTACGTAACGAAACCTTAAATGAAGTATTAGGTTAGATGAAGAGTAACTTGAGTAACAACCTAAGAAGCGTACGAAAGTTATGAAAGTTAAAAAATATACACTGTAAGGAACAATTATTGACCTATTTTCACTCAATTTCACTCAATAATGTATCAATTTCTGTCCACTCGATTGAGTGAAATTTTCCTCTATTAGTATGAGTAAATACAACTAAAATTTTATGAGTAAAACTATCGGTTCAAATATTATCAAAAATGTGTAGAGTTGTCAAGGTGCCCAGTATTGACTGAAAATGTGTTCAATAATGTCACTCAATGGATTTCACTCAATAGATTTATTTACAGTGTATATCTAAGTACCTATATGCCTGTACATATAAATATATAATTTACCAAGTATGGAATTTTGTTGATTGTGGCCAAACAAATCAAAAAGTTTGCATCTGTTAAGATGAACTATATGCCTTTTGAAGGTATAATACATAAATTATATTAGTACAAGCAATATCGAAATAATACTATCTAAAAACTACATCAACGACAGACAAAATCAAAAGGATGTTTAGGAAGTTTAAAATATAAGGTCAGACATTTAGTTGCTTCCGTTGGCTGAAAATTAATGTATAATCTAATTTGTCATGGACATATTAAACCAATTAGTAAAATGAATATAGCAACTGCATCGTACTTGGAAGAGGTATTCAATTAATGGCCATATACCAAAGCCATTTAGAGACAAAGTTGTAAAAAACGGCTTCCTTTAAGAATGTAACATACTGTAACTTTATAGCTATGTTCTTTGGGCTATGAATCAAAGAAAAATTTGGTTTTCACAAATCAAAGCAATAATTAATATCACACTTATATAACAAGTATACATCAAATATCACGAAATGGAACTACATTCATATGTGTCTTATAGCTATTATGTCAGTGGACTATTAGTCCAGACGGTATCTGTTTCAAAAAGCCATATTTGGGTGAATCGTATATCCACGGAGATTTTTGGCTTTTTGGCTTTCAAATATCACTAGAAATGAAAATTTTTCTATGCGCATAAAAAAAAA
>NW_019416983.1:45718-56092 GCF_000390285.2 Anoplophora glabripennis | reverse complement strand
GGTAAAAAACAGTATTTTTCTAATATTTTCTTATTATAAAATGAACCGGAATTGTGCATTATTGCAACATTGTTCTTCGAAACGAAAATGTTGACCTAGGCATAACAAAATATGTGTGTACATATGTATGTACGTGTATATCTGTATATATGTATATAATATATGATATGTAGTATAGTCTATATGATATACAGAAAGTTGTATATGGTGTATGGTATACAGTATTTGATGTATAATATGTAATATATAATGTATGATATATAATAAGTAATATATGGTCAATAATAAAGGAAAACCGAAAAAAAAAGTTTGTTTTAAAAACTAATTTAGATGAAATATGAAAACAGTAAACAGAAGAAGCCACTAATTCTTCTGATTATCATAATTTGATAAAATATAAGTACTTCTTATTTTACTTGAGAAACTTTTATCATAAAACTATAAAATAACGCATAATTTTGAAACTTTTTTGACTGCACTTAATCGCGCTAATTGTTTACTCTAAACATCTACCAATATGAATCATAGAAGAACGGAGATGCGAAAAATAATTGTAAGCGCGATTGGTTCGGTCACAAAATCAACTGGCTGGCTATCAATAAGTAGTAACGGACTGTTACGAAACACTTTTTTCCTTTAAACCTGTGCGCGCGTCATGTATAAGTGAGACCTACCAACATGAATCATAGAAGAACTAGGATGCTCAAATAATTGAGATTGATCTTCCTTACAGGTAAGTTGATCAAATCTTACAATTATTCCTGTCTCTTTACGTCTGCATAGGTACATTTCCTAGATAACAGGAATGGAAATGGCAATAATAGAAGTTTATAAATTAGCTTTTATTTTATTAACTTTGTGTACAGGTTGATTGGAATATCTTGGGTAATGCTTAATAACTGATGACAATTAAATTCTCAGTGGCTATCAGTTAAATGTAGGATAAGAAAATTTTAGATACACATGATGATATTCTGGAAAGAAGTGCAAACAAGCTTAGGAAGTGATTCCTATTTTTTGAAAACTTAATGTTAATAAAGTTACACAACATTTAAAAATATTTTTTTAATTAATATTTTACCAAAACTGTTTTTTCGGGTAATTGTTTTTTTTTTAATTTATTACACTTATTGGTAACAAATTACATGTATGAAATAAAAACCATGAGTGCTCTACAGCGCTCTTATTAACTAGAAAATTATAACTTTTTATTTTATTTTAAAAAAAATCTAACTTATTTTTTTCATTTAAAAAACATTAATTAAAAAATTAATAATGGGTAATTAGTGAATAAAAGGTGAATATCGTGTAATTAAAACGTACGACCTACCTGAATAGTATCCCTAGTTGTAGATAAATTTATCATCAATCAATCTCCTGTTATTTTTATAGGTGGACTATGTTATTCGTGAGGCAACTAGTCTAGATAATCTGGCCTTGTTATATGAGGGCTGGACGCCATGGGTGTGAAAAGTTACATAAATGGCAGTAAACCTGCCTGGATCTCCTTCGGTACTAGTAGAGCGTCAGCGCATGAGTTGCGAAAGCATGGAAGAAGCAGCATCGCCATCTAACTATACTTGCTTGTCCAGGTCAAGTTGCTTAGTTTTATTGTTTTTGCATGAAACAATATAAAACAGAATTAAATTGTATGAAGTCGGAGCAATGCAGTATTAGATATTGCAACATCAGTAAAACTTTGCTACTTGCAAATAGTAAAGTATTTCAAAGTTAATGCTGCTTTTTATTTTAATTATCAACGGTAATTGTCAGAGTTGGCAAGTATAATGTAATGCCTAGGTGGCAGTATCTGTGTGTCAAAAAGTCTTTTACGTGTGTTGAAAGACTCCTGGTTTCTGAACATGTGCACACACACAACTCTATTTATGCAAAAACAATTTTTATATTGTATTTCATCAAAAATAGATAATGGAATCAATTTTTTTGTTTCAAACCAGTAGAAATGAAGGTTTCACATTTTGCTCAACTGATTTCCGTTCACACATCAGCAAATTATTGGTTTACATTTTTTTTTTTGTTTAATCCAAATATATGTATATTCTTTTTTCTATCCCTAATTATTGACAATGAAATTAAAAATGCAGTGTATAGAATTGCTACTGTGTAATTTCAACAATATATATGTAACTCATTAAACAACATTGGAGTGAATGTTTTTAATACCTTTGAATCTTCTAGACACAGTTTTAGATGTTCTTACTAAATATTTATAATCATTAAAATTAAAATATAATAATTCCTTAAATTCTTTTTGTAGGTGTAATTGTACTAACCATATGTTATATTATTTACTAGGGTATTTATTATTTTCATGTAATTTTTTTGAAATTGTAATAAACATTATACTTTTCAAATGGAATATTCAAAACTTTCTTAGATCTTAATTCATGAAACATTAAATGTTGTGGATGTTTATTACTTTTTCTGATATAATTTTTAAAATATAGTTCTCTTGCAATTACTTTGTGCTTTTTATATATTTTATTGAATTACCTAAAATATTTATTTAAACTTATGAAGCTGCGAGAATTCACGTAAATAACTTTTTAACAAATAGAGTTACACCCAAGTAACACTTAAGGTTTCGTCACCAAGGATTGGTATAGTGCCATCATAAATGCCCCAGTTCCATGTGACCAAATTTGTTTTGGCGCTCAGTAAATTTGATTTTCTTGTTGTTTCCAAAATTACCTAGGAAAAATCAGCAACTAGGACCCTAGATGTCAATCCAGAGGCGTTCGTAGATTTTCGTGTTTTTGTGCCCGTTGTTTGTACAGGCTGGTCCATTTTCGATGGGAATTCGGGGTATTTCAGAAACTACTAAAGATATGATAAATCTGACATGACATTCTCAAGCTCGATTTTCATGGCAAACTCGACTGTCAAATCAGAAATTTGCTATCTTTATTTGTTTGTGAGTTACAGGGCGTTTCTCGTTCTTGTCACATCTTTGAACATATCTATATCTCAGCTGTTAAATAAGTTAGAGTTAAAGTGAAAACTGTTCAAGACTAATTCTATGGCGTAGAATTGAATGCCGGTATTAGATTTTTAGTAGATCTTAAGATTCCAGAGTTATGACCCAAAGTTATATTTTTTTAAATGGAAATCGTAGCTGACCATGGCCTAAAAAAATAGAGATTTTTTTTTGCTTTTTAGCAATATATCACATACTATAGTTATTTTTACAAACACGGGAGATACGGGATGTTTTATATATAAATTATATATTTTTTTGCATTTTAATATGGCTGGCTATGAAATTACATATAAAACTATAATTCTTACTTTTACAAAACTCATATCTGTTGTAAAAATATGACGTTTATTTTAAATGCACAACATATTATAATCGTATGATAATATAATACTAACGAAATTTTAGGAGAAAGGTGGATAGGAACAAACGGACCGATCAGATGGCCAGCTATATTACCTGATTTGAGTTCGTTGGACTTTTTCCTTTGGAGTTTTCTAAAAGACATTATATTTAAAATTCATTTTTAATAATATTTCAAATATACATTTAATGAATGCTACTCAAAGCGTTGCCAGAAGATGCGCGAAATGTGTGACAGTTGAGGGACGGCATTTTTGAAAGTTTTTATTGATGTAGGTACTTACTACTGTTTAATTTACGTTTAATATTGTAACTTGAGTTGAAGTGGAATAAAAATTTTAAAACTGTCTTTTCTTATCTGTAATATATATTTTAAATAAACATCATATTTTTACAGTAGATATGAGTTTTGTAAAAGTAAGAATTATAGTTTTGTATGGATTTTCATATTCAGCCATATTAAAATGTAAAAAAAGATCGGATTTATATATAAAACACCCCATATCTACCTACTAAAAATCTAATACCGGCATTTAATTCTACGCCAAAGAATTAGTGTGTCTTGAGTAGTTTTCACTTTAACTCAACATTATTTAATAGCTGAGATACAGACATATTCAAAAGTGTCACAATAACGAGAAACACCCTGTAACTCAGAAACAAATGAAGATAGCAAATTTCTGATTTGAAAGTCGAGTTTGCCATGAAAATTGAGCTCCAGAACATGGTGTCAGTAGGGTTGCCAGATCTGTTGTATGTTAAAACGGGACTACTGCTAAAACAGCGATAAAAAAAAGGGACAAACTAAAAAAAATCGGGACATTTGAAAAACCAAGTAGCATAAAGAAATATAATATATTTAAACAAAAAAAAATAACTGCTGTAGGTAATATGAACGAAACAAATAAATATATTTTCTTACAAAATAGATAAAATAGAATTTGTGTAAACAAAAACATAACAACTTCAAATTAACATGAATACCTATAAATACGTATATCTACATAATGACATTATACTGATTAATTATATTTGTTTGCAGTTTGGTCGTTCTTAATTTTGCTGTAAAATTCCCTACATGACAGTTTGTTATTTGACTTTTATCAATAATTCACTCTTGATTACTATACGGAAAATCTTGCTTTGTTTTAAATAATGTTTGCCATTTTTTGCTTACACTTCCAGACATTTTTCTAACACAGGGAATAATCGTTTTAAAGGCACTAAAATGTAGACTGCTATTATAATGGCGATAGGTAGATACATTATACACTATTCACTGCATACTACAGCTTGTTGTGACTTGCGATGACTTTAAGAAATAACATGGATTTGTCAGTTAAATTACGGGACAAATATGCGTCCCGTTAGTACCTTGCCCGGGACGCGGGACAAACTTCTGAAAAACGGGACGTCTGGCAACCCTAGGTGTCAGATTTATCATATCTTTAAGTTTTTGAGATACCCTGAAATCTCACCGAAAATGGACCAGCCTGTACAATTTAGCAGTGTTTGCCAACGAATTCTAACACAATTCGTTGGTGTTTACCATTATTGTTGAGCTCTTCTACAAATGAATGTTTGTGTGTTGAGTTGAAAAAAAATTGTTCTTTTCAGAACTTCAGAAAATTCGACGTTTTTTCAGCAAGCGAAACGAATATTTTAAGGTTGTTTCATTTGTTACATTATTATTCCTTGTAACAAAACGTATTTATTTTGTAGGCATATACGCTCATTTAGTGCGCGTCATCACCGCCATTTTGTTAGGGTAGGTTAAGGCACTGGATGCAAACAAAAACAATTATTGGATGTCATTAGTTTAACATTGGTCACAAAAGCAAAAATTTATTTGTGGTGAATTAAACACAATCAGAAGTGAACAAGGTATGTAGATCAAGTCTTATTTGATTTATAATACTTTAGTATCTTGCTTGCTCCAGGAGAATTTACCATTAAATTCATTTACATATTTTTACTAGATAATGTCACTTTCAGAAAGCGGATTAAATATAATTAAACAGAAATAAGAAGAAAAAATATGGCTATAACTTGTTGGGCTCCTGGTTGTAATCACAGTAGTCTAAGAGAAACATGTTCGTTTTTTCGATTTCCTATTGATAAAAAGGAATATAAGCGTTGGATAACACTTATCAGGTAAGAACAGAAATATGTTTACATTTATTTAGTTATCATGTCAATACACATATATTATAGTTACTATTGAAAGAAGGTAGGTAATTGTTTTAACATTAATTGTTTTAGGCGTGGTGGTGATAGCAAACCTGGTACAGGAGCTCGCATATGTTCTTGTCATTTTCGTGACGGTAAGAAAGAAAATGGCCCAGAGATTTTTGCTCACAATAAAGAAAAGTTTTTTAATAAACATTACCTTAGTCCTGAAAAAAGAAAAGCCAGAAAGCGAGTAATACTACTTGATACAGAAAGGTAACTGTCTACTATTACATCTGATATTTCATATAATTAGTTAAGAATAAAAAACTACTTGTTTTGATGAATTCCAGTGAGCCAAGTACTTCTGCAATCGAGTCGGAGAATTCACCACCTCCTAGTGAACAACACCTGCCAAGGTAGTTGAGTTTCCATATCAAATATAATATGTGTCTAATTTATGAAGTTTTAGTATGCCAGGCACTTCTAAAGATGTACCGATATTAGAAGTAGAGAGTCCTTCATCCAGTAATGATCCTATAGCTTCAACATTGCAAACCAGTCGAACAATGCCATCTACTGCTATGTACGAAGCAGAAATATATTTGGCAAAATTAGAAGCTGAAAGAAAGGTTGAAATCATAAAGACCCTAAAGTTTTGTATGACCTACGAACAAATCTGCGAATCAGATAAATTGATCTTGGAATACACAGGATTACCAAGACAACATATCTCAAGCTCTGTACAAATTGATAGATAATGTAGAAATAAATTATTATTTGAAGTGGAAAGTACAGAAATTAAGTAAAATTGATCAGTTATTAGTGACTCTAATGAAATTAAGACAAAATTTTCCCTACACCGATTTGTCATATAGATTTCAGGTTTCAGAAACGACCATGACAAATGTGGTAGTGACATTTATACATGTACTTCATGAAATTTTATTCAAAGAGCTAATGAAAGATATACCTTCACGAAGAAAGAGTAGGTCCTGCTTACCCAATTGTGCTAGCACTTTTACCAATTGTCGGATAATTTTAGAAGCAACTGAAATTTTCTGTGCCGTACCGAGGCAGTCCATGAAAGTCCAGAAGTATATTATCAGAAACCAACTTTTGATTTTTTTATTAATCTGTTTTATTTTAGGCTTACATACAGCTCGTATAAACATAGAAATACCTTTAAAGGTTTAGTTGGAGTTGCCCCAAATGGTGTAGTGACGTATGTAAGCAGTCTTTATCCAGGTTCAACATCAGACAAAGCCATCGTAAAACACTGTGGAATCCTAAATAAATTTGAGCCAGGAGACCTCATATTGGCTGATAAAGGCTTCTTAATAAGCGAGTTGTTGCCTGTAGATGTAAACCTTAATGTGCCGCCTTTTTTGTGTACACCACAGTTTACGCCAGAACAAGTACGTCGAACTCAATGCATCGCTAAAGCTCGAATTCATGTGGAAAGAGCCATCTGTCGAATGAAAAGCTACAAGATATTGAGCTTTATACCAGACAGACTATTCAGTTATAGCTCAGTTATTTTTCAGACTGTAGGCTCTTTGACAAATTTACAATATCCTTTAATAAAGGAAGTTGCAGAATTTTATGAAAAGTAATAAGTAGTCTTAACTCAAAATTAACTGTTCATATAATTATACTTACTACGTTTTGAATAAATTTATAAATAGCAATATTGAATAGTTAATTAGTGCTGTATATAAATGTTTTTGCACTACTACACTGCACAATGCAAATTATATGATTCAATAAAAGTATATAAGTAATACGATGTATTTATTTTTTTATTCATTTATTTCAACAGAGTTGACAAAAAATGTTTTAAATAAAAGTTTTTCAAAATGTCTATATTAGCAAGCCAATCCTCGTCCCTCTCTATAATTACACATTCACATTCTATAGGTGTCCAAACAAAAAAATAGCACTGTTTACGTTTAGTAATATAAAGTTGTCCCTGTATCTGGTGGTAATAATTATGGTCTCGGTCTATTAAAATCTCTCCATTTTCATAGTGGAACAGATAGTTTTTATTTTTCACACCTTCATTTATTGATATATTCCTAAATTTATAAGGGCATTTCACTTCTATTATAGAGTCCTCACCAACAAGCCCATCTGGAGATGCCCCCATAAATCCACATTCATGTAAGCATAAACCTGTGGCTATAACTGAGAAGTTTGTCTCTTCCATGAACTTTTGTATGGCCGTCTGTTCATTATCTTTACCCCACTGAACTGCTAGGACACGATCCATACTATATCCCTCTAAAAGGGCCTTCAACAACGAAGGAGGATATTTATTTCGCTTGCAGGCTTTTAAAACTAAACCAAATTTACTTGCAGTTAATCTGCTTTTTCGGGTTATAAGCCAATTTTCATTCATATGTTGTCCTACCGTCAAAGAAGCGATTTCTTGAATTTTTTCAGCTGGCATAAAACATTTTTCTAAAAAATATGCTTCTTTGTGTTCAGCCTGGAAGTATTCCTCAGAGAACACTATATCGTCTATTGATGGTACCAACTTATGCACTGCTTCATTAGCTTCAGGTTTAAGAAGCCATGAAAATCCCACATTTGTTTGACCTAATATTTGTCTGAAATCTTCAATTTCTGATGTTGTAATTTTATTGCAAACTGCAACATACTGTTGTTTACAATCATATAACTCTTCGATGGTATGAACAGGAACTTCGGCATTTAAATTTGCAGCTGTGGTACCCCACTGTCGTTGAATATCAGTTGAACTAATATTGTAGTGGGCGTAATATAATAAGGCAGCCAAGTGATGGCACACAACTTGTCCACGGGGACAAGTACATGAGTTTGAAATTACCACTTGCTCTTTCAAATCAATAGAAACCTAAAGAAAAAACACTTGTTACAGTCACCCTTTCATTTAGATGAAGAAATATTTATTACCTCTACAGTATATGTTCGCTTTTTCATGCTGGCCTGAACACTGCCCTTAATAATGGCTGGCTGCACCTCTCTATGAAAAAACATTTTTTTTACATGTCCACTTGTGTAGGCATTTTCACCTCGTCGCAGCTGTTTCTCATCATTTTTGAATAGCTTTGCTATTGCAAAAAACTTAATGGCATGATTTGTAGTCATCTTTCTCTAAAAAACAATAAATATATTAGCAAAAAGTAAGGTTATTGCACGTTATAGTAAGATTTAATGGTATAGGGTGGGTACAAGTGTGTTACTATATTTATATGTTACATAAGACGTGATCTACATACCTTTTTCACTTCTGATTGTGTATTAATTCACCTCATATAAATTTTTGCTTTTGTGGCGAATGTTAAACTAATGACATCCAATAATTGTTTGCATCCAGTGTCGTAACCTAACCCAACAAAATGGCGGTGATGACGTTTTCACTAAATAAGCGTATAGCCTTCCTACTTAAAATAAGAAATAATTTTGATACTGTAACTTTTTGAAATGTTTGTTGAAAAAATTTCAAATTTCAGTACATATTTTGAAAAAAAAAAAGAGTGGAAATGATTATAGAGTTTCAGTGTTTTCTATATTGTATTAGCTTTCAGGGTGAATAAAAAAATATTACAAGTAAATAATTTTACTAAACCAATCTTTGATTAATTCTTGCAATAGAGATTTATTATGCAACTTTAAATTTTTCGTTGTGTTGATATCCATAAAAAAAACTACCTACCTCTGAACACATTTTTTATTAAAAAAAAGGAAGTGGATAAAATCCCGTACGTGGGATTGTAATGGAAAAATTATTTTCCCGAAAGGGCGGGGTTTATCAATTTGAATGGTGCAAGTGCAAGTGCAAGTTTGAGTTGTAGTAAAGTATTAACTTTCAACAGTAAATAATTATTTGTTATTGTTAATTAAATCAATCTTTTTCAGGAAACATAGGTATAATACAGTGTATTACATGTTACAGATTAGATTAAGGTATTAAAAATATGATTGAGGTGCTGTTCTCTCGACGTGCATTAGCATCATCGTCAATTAATGCTTAATGAACATGTAGTCAATAAACAAATTATAGACTGATTGGTTATAATTGTCACCCTTATTTAACTTCCTTATTTTTAGACTTACAAGAAAATGTTAAATNGTAGAACAGGAGAGTGAGAGTGAAAACAGGAGATCTCCTGTTAAAACAGGAGATCTGGTAACACTGGCTGCACCTCTCTATGAAAAAACATTTTTTTTACATGTCTACTTGTGTAGGCATTTTCACCTCGTCGCAGCTGTTTCTCATCATTTTTGAATAGTTAATTTTTGACGGAGGTATGCCAGGTACCCAAGAGCTATAGTCCAACCCAAATAAGACTTGATCTACATACCTTGTTCACTTCTGACTGTGTTTAATTCACCACAAATAAATTTTTGCTTTTGTGACCAATGTTAAACTCATGGAGGCTATACAAGGAGCCCGAACTCCATGTAAACAAAAATCGTACAAAAATAAGAGGGCGCTAGTGTTCCATATGTCCCATATGTAGAGAGGGGTGATAAAAAGCGGCAGTTTGAATTATAAATCAATCATGTCATTTTTGTAATGTGTTAAAAATTTTAAAATAAATAATGTAAGTTACTTTGAATTATATAAATCATGAAAATATGTCATTCCGGACTGTAATTAAACTAAATAGATAATAAAAAATATTAGCTTTATGAGAAGAATTTGGTGTTCGTAGAAAGAAACTAGTTTTCAAGGAATTTATGACGTGATCTTGTTAATATTAACCTATAAGTAAGGTTTATGTTTTTGATAATTACTTTGTTAAAGATTTTAGTTTAATGTTAGTAAAAAATAGTCACATTTTATACAGGAAGTT
>NW_019416983.1:36201-45382 GCF_000390285.2 Anoplophora glabripennis | reverse complement strand
CGTCGGCGTATAAGTGCAAAAAACAGTTGCTTCATCAATTTTTTGAAATATAAAAGGGCTGTCAGCTGTCTGAATATCGAGTAAGTTTTTTTCTATCTGCTGATAGGCAAAATGAGTGAGATGCTTGTAGAATTGCATATTTAAATTGGATAGGTTATTTGGTACTTTTAATATCATTTTACTATATTCATTCTGCTTCTGTACTCTTTTCATTTTTATCAAAACGAATAGTTTATTAATAAATTCATGAAAAGAACTGTATATTGAAATAACAGATTTCAATTTAGCATTTAAACTTTCCAATCTGTTGTTTGTAAAATTATAAAAATTGTCGCTATATTTTGTAAAACATCTCACCCATTCTTGTTTAACTGGGTTCCAGTTTTTCATAAAATATTTTATTACTGAATCTGGCAATTTCAATTTCATATTACTCAGGATACTTTCATAATCATCTTCACTTTTTGAATATGCTATCTTATTTAAAAATTCCAGTGATAATCTGACTTCCTCAGAAGTTATTTTTAATTTTGCTACTGTGACTTCTCTTTGGAATATTTGAAAAGTATGGAACAGACATATTAATTTCTTTGCATTAGGAAATTCTTTACTGATGACATCTCTTTCAGCAGTACTTTTATCTGTCATTATAACTTTTATATTTGGCCACTTTGGATTTCTTTCTTTGAATCTGAAATTTAAAAAATAATCATATAAGTATACTACATATTTATTAATTCCGATAAAATATGTGAAAAACAATTATTGTAAGACATGTGTCTTACAATAATTGTATTGTACATTCAAACAGAATCAACATCATTTTCTTAATATATCACAGACACTGACTTGTATATAGTCGAATCGCAAATTCAACGTATGCACGTCATCTGTCAATCAAATTAGTTTCTTTTAAATTAAGGATATAATCATACATTACATCGTCGGTCACTGTAGCATATACAACCGTTGTCCTAATTATGTATTTTAATGCGATAAAATATTGAAAATTATGTTGCCATTAATTATTACAGTACAAACATTGTATCACGTTAATGACGTGCATACGTTGAATTTGCGATTCAACTATATAGTTACAGGCAAGAGTTTATATGTGAGGTCTATGTCGGAGGAATTTTAAGCATATGAAAAAGCAAAATACATACACATTGAGAAACCAGCCTAAAGATTCACTATCTTCTTTTGTTGTGATAGTAATTCCAACAATGTCAGTGGTACCAAAGGAATTTTCAACAACCATCACATAAACAGGACACCGATTGTTTAATAATTTGTAAGTTCCGTCTAGGAAAAGTATCTCAGGAAACAGAGAAAAACATTTTTGCATTTCCTCGTCTTGGAAAAAAATTCCTTGAAATGTATTCTCCTCCGTTTGTACATCAATTAAGCAGTGATATTTTTCTTTTAAAATGCTGATAATTTCTTGCAGGTTGTCTTTTCCCTGACTGTTTTTAACAATATTTGATATGTCACGCAACAATATTGAGTTCCCTGTTTTTTCAACTAGGTCTGCCTGAAGTAATTTCTTATTTATTTTTAGTTTCATCATTTCCAAAACACATTTTTTATGTTCGTCTGAAAGTCTTCTTTGTTTTGGTAAATGTTTAAATATTTCTCTATAACAAATAAAATTATTTAATATTACTTAGCTAATTAGCTAATTTTACATCTATGGAATTATATAAATATAAAATTTTTATATCGAGCTAATTTTCCATTCACTTACTCTGTAGGAATTTCATGATTGTGGTTAATATTCATAGATTTAATCAGTAGCGACTTTCCATCATCCGATATTTTCACATTGATTTCTGCGGGGCAATTTTGTTTTAAAGTTCTACAACATAAAAAAANTACCGGCCCATTAGCCTGCTCCCGGCTATGAGCAAAGTGGTAGAAAAAATTATCCTAACCCGTCTAAGAACCCACTCCCAAGAACTGCAAGTCATTCCAGACGAGCAGTTCGCCTTCCGACCCAATCACTCCACTGAACTCCAAATCCTTCGCCTTACCGAGCACATCACGGCGGCCTTCAACAGGGGACAGTACACTGGTGCTGTCTTCCTGGACGTCGCAAAGGCCTTCGATACGGTTTGGCATGAAGGCCTACTGATGAAAATGCTCACCAACCAATATCCCATATCCTTTACCAAACTCATAAAATCCTACCTACACCACCGAAAATTCCGCATCCAAATCCAAGATTCCCTTTCCACCACCCGTCCCATGGAGGCCGGTGTCCCCCAGGGCACCGTCCTGTCCCCACACCTATACACCATTTACAACTCCGACATCCCACATCCCCCCAACACCAACATATACTTATACGCCGACGACCTGACCATCGCTTCCCAATCCGTTAATCCTAGATATTCCGCCTCCCTCCTCCAAAACTCCCTAGACCAACTTGAAACCTGGTGCAACAGGTGGAAAGTCAATATTAATCCCAACAAAAGTTCGGCTATCCTTTTTACCAAACGAAAAATCCCACAAAACCTCGACAGACTGACACTATCCCAGGAACCCATCTCCTGGAATCGACAAACACGATACCTGGGCGTGACGATGGACCAGCGTCTCACGTGGAAACCGCACATCGTGGAGACGGTGGCGCGAGCGAAGGCCACCAGGGCTAGGCTCTATCCCTTACTCAAAGGTAGAAACGCCCTTAGTTTAAGGAATAAGCGAACGCTTATCAAGGTGGTACTTCAACCGCAGCCAACCTACGCCTCCACGGCGTGGGGTCACGCGGCAAAAAGCCATTTGAAGTCACTACAGGCTGTGGAAAACATAGCCCTCCGCACGGCCACCGACGCGCCCTGGTACGTTAGAAACAATGACATATTACGAGATTTACAATACACAAACGCTACACAGACAATAAGACAAAACGCGGAGAAACGGTTTGACGTAGCCGCTAGACATGACAATCCTCTCCTCAGGCAAGCCGTTGACTACGTACCCGACATGACCGACAAACACAAAAGACCTAGACACCAACTTTTTGAGCCTGGGTGACCACCCCAGACATCCCTCCTCCTGCCCGCTAACCTTTTCTGTTTCAGAAACCACCAGGATCAAGAAACAAAGACAACGACACACACACACACACACACACACATACACACCCCCCATACCCTCCTTACCCCTCCCCTCCCGCGCTAGCCCACACACACACACACACACACACACACACACACACACACACACACACACACACACACANCCCGACACAGACATGACTTAAACGTACTTAACAGACGGGTAAAGGCGGCTCTGGGTGAGCTGGTCCAGGACAACTGGGGTAGACACCTGGAGTCGTTGAATCCACAAGACAACAGCCTCTGGAAAACGCAGAGGGCCCTGCGACAGACCGCTCGCGCTAAAATTCCCCCAATCCACGGCAGCAGAGGGGTGGTTTACACGAACCAGGAAAAGGCCGAGGCTTTTTCCGACAGCCTGAAACTGCAGTGTAGACTACCTCAGCTGCCCGACGAGAAATTCGAAATAGTCGCTGAGCGCGCGGCCTGACGCGTCGACAGAGAGCCAGACAATGACATAATTCCTCCCGCAACCCCTGACGAACTAAGACTGACAATACGCAGACTTAAAAACAGAAAAGCCCCCGGACCCGACAATATGCATAACACGACACTTAAACGACTACCACACAAGGGCCTCATGGCCCTACTAAACATAACAAACGCGACACTCAGACTAAGACACTTCCCTACCCGCTGGAAAACAGCAAACATAATCCTTATCCCAAAACCCAACAAAGATCACANCACTTAAACGACTACCACACAAGGGCCTCATGGCCCTACTAAACATAACAAACGCGACACTCAGACTAAGACACTTCCCTACCCGCTGGAAAACAGCAAACATAATCCTTATCCCAAAACCCAACAAAGACCACATCTTCCCATCCAACTACCGGCCCATTAGCCCGCTCCCGGCTATGAGCAAAGTGGTAGAAAAAATCATCCTAACCCGCCTAAAAACCCACTCCCAAGAACTGCAAGTCATTCCAGACGAGCAGTTCGCCTTCCGGCCCAATCACTCCACCGAACTCCAAATCCTTCGCCTTACTGAGCACATCATGGCGGCCTTCAACAGGGGGCAGTACACTGGTGCTGTCTTCCTGGACGTCGCAAAGGCCTTCGATACGGTTTGGCATGAAGGCCTACTGATGAAAATGCTCACCAACCAATATCCCATATCCTTTACCAAACTCATAAAATCCTACCTACGCCACCGAAAATTCCGCATACAAATCCAAGACTCCCTTTCCACTACCCGTCCCATGGAGGCCGGTGTCCCCCAGGGCACCGTCCTCTCCCAACACCTATACACCATTTACAACTCCGACATCCCACATCCCCCCAACACCAACATAAACCTATACGCCGACGACCTGACCATCGCTTCCCAATCCGTTAATCCTAGATATTCCGCCTCCCTCCTCCAAAACTCCCTAGACCAACTTGAAACCTGGTGCAACAGGTGGAAAGTCAATATTAATCCCAACAAAAGTTCGGCTATCCTTTTTACCAAACGAAAAATCCCACAAAACCTCGACAGACTGACACTATCCCAGGAGCCCATCTCGTGGGAACGACAAACACGATACCTGGGCGTGACGATGGACCAGCGTCTCACGTGGAAACCGCACATCGTGGAGACGGTGGCGCGAGCGAAGGCCACCAGGGCTAGGCTCTATCCCTTACTCAAAGGTGGAAACACCCTCAGTTTAAGGAATAAGCGAACGCTTATCAAGGTGGTACTTCAACCGCAGCTAACCTACGCCTCCACGGCGTGGGGTCACGCGGCAAAAAGCCACTTAAAGTCATTACAGGCTGTGGAAAACATAGCCCTCCGCACGGCCACCGACGCGCCCTGGTACGTAAGAAACACTGACATATTACGAGACTTACAATACACAAACGCTACACAGACAATAAGACAAAACGCGGAGAAACGTTTGACGTAGCCGCTAGACATGACAATCCCCTCCTCAGGCAAGCCGTTGACTACGTACCCGACGTGACCGACAAACACAAAAGACCTAGACACCAACTTTTTGACCCTGGGTGACCACCCCAATGACCCCCCCCCCTGCCCGCTAACCTTTTCTGTTTCAGAGACAGCCAGGATCAAGAAACGAAGACAACGACACACACACACACATACACACCCCCCATACCCTCCTTACCCCTCCCCTCCCGCGCTAGCCTAAGGGCCACCTTAGCAAAGCGCATCCCAGGCTGCATAGCCGCACTACCCTACCCAACCATACCACACATAAACATGACACTACCCCCGGGGTTTACACAGACGAGCCGGCGAAGCAAGAAGAGCGCCAGAAGAAAGGGCCCTAGCCGGCGGGGCCCAGCCAGGACAAAAGGAGGTCCCACAAAGCGCCTACACCGGCCGCATTTGCGGTCGGGGTAGACGACGGATGGGGCCCACCTACGAAGGCTGTCCAGGCCTACACGAGATGAGGCAGGATAAAGAGGGATAATCCCCCTCGATCCCAAATCATTGAGACCAATTTCTAGCCCTAGAATAATAGCGCGAGTCAGTCAGAGTTCCAAGCGAGCAGCCGAACTGTGCGGGCGTAGTTTGTGCAGTGCAGCAGTGAGTGTCAGTGCGAGGAACTGTGAAGTGAAAGCCCCACAAAACCTGTCTTTTACAAGACAAGTAATATTCTGCCTTTATTAAGGCAATCTATAGAAAGAATTCGGCAATTTTATATTGCAAAATTTCTACTAACGACCGACGTTATCTCAGCCTAGGCAGAGAGACCGCCGGCATTTGTTTTACAGATTCGGGTGCCGGGGAGGAGGGCACTATGTCGAGATCTCCGACCTCCATGGAGAGCGACCGCTCGAGTGGCAGCGAAGCCGGCGACAGCAGGTCTAGCACCCCCGGGTAGCTCGAGGAGACGACAACTAGCCGTGAGAGTGATCTGGCAGCAGAGAATGCCAGACTACGGCAAATGATGGACGACCTCAGAGATGAGTTAAGGCAACAGAGGAAGGCGTTCGAGGACCTTGAAAAGAGGTCTCGAGAACAGCACGCCGAGCTGTTAAACACCCTCAAGGGACAACAGGCCCCAAAAGGGGTACAGCGAGGTAAGCCAGGGATCTCGTCGGGTTCCGAGGAGGAGTCCTGCAAGGCTAAAAAGAAGCCAGCAAAAGCGAACGAAGCACCTGTCGCCGAACAGGTGAAGGTCCGCGAGATCGTACCAGCGACGACATCAGAGCGCGCGGCCCCTGCCGAGAAAGCCGAGAGGATACCGCCTGTCATTCTTCGCAAGTAGGAGCAGTGGACGGAGGTCAGCAGGAGTCTGACAAACAGGAAAATAAATTACACCAGGGCCAGGTTAACGGGTGAAGGCATCGCTATTCACCCGCAAACGCCTGATGATTATCGACGCCTCACGCGTGTCCTCGCCGATGAGGGGAAGGAATTTCACACCTTCTCTCTCCCAAGCGAGCGGCTGCTGAGGGCCGTGATCAGAGGGCTACCAGACGGAATTTCCATCGAGGAAGTTCGGTCTGACCTCGAAGTACAGGGATTCAAAATAACATCTGTTTTCAAAATGAAGAGCCGGAGGAACAAGGCCCCCATGCCTCTAGTACTTGTACAAGTCCCCCAGGAGCAAGAGGACCTACTCAAGGTGACAAGATGCTGCCACCTAGTCGTCAGGGTGGAACCGCAGAAGGCGAGAACCGAACCGACGCAGTGCCATCGCTGCCAGTGCTTCATTCATGCGCAGAGCCGTTGCACCGCAGCTGTCAAGTGTGTGAAGTGCGGCGAGGGTCACCACTCGGCAGACTGCACTAAGAAGCGCGAGACCCCGGCAAAGTGCGCCAACTGCGGCGGGGAACATCCCGCCAGCTATCGCGGATGCCCTAGCTTCCCTAAAAAGACGACAGGGAGCAAGAAGCAGCAGCGCAAAGAGGACCCCCAAGCCGACAAACAACAGGCTAAGTTGGCACACCCCTCGAAGGTGACGGCGGCGAAAAGCTTCGCCGACGCCGCTAGGCCTAGGCAGGGCCCCGCCGCGGCACCTAAGGGGGGGCCTAAAACCGACAGGAGCGCGGAACCCGCAAATGTGGCCAGCATGCTGGCACAAATGCGGGAGATGTACTCCGCGATGTCGGCTTTTTTCAGTAAAATGCCATCTCTGTTACAGGAGTAAATGGACCCTCCGACTAGTGTGCAGTCCCTCAGAATTGCCTCCTGGAATGTCGACGGATTCCGGGGGCGAAAAATCGAACTCAAGGAGCTCTTGCCCCGTCTAGACGTGGACGTGATGGCGATACAAGAGACCAAAGTAGAGGACGCACACACTGTTAGGATTCCTGGCTACCTAGTGTATCGTAGGGACCGAAACAGACACGGAGGAGGCGTGGCCCTGCTCGTAAAAAGAGGTATAGATCACCATATGTTGCAGGTTCCTCAGCTAGAAAACATGGAAGCCGCCGCCGTATCGATCCGTACTCGCAGGTACGGAGACATCGCCGTGGTGACCTGTTATCAGCCCCCTCATCTCCCGCTCACCGATCACGATTTACGCGCGGTCCTGGAGACGTGGCCCCAAACCGTAGCCATCGGGGACTTTAACGCGAAATCGCCCGAATGGCACAGCACGACCACCACCACGCGTGGCAGGGTGCTTCTGCAATTCTTGCAGAACCACGAGGACGTTGCAGCGTATGGACCCGATGGACCGACGTACTACGGTGCAGTTGGAAGACCAGACGTGTTGGATATCGCTTTGCTCAGGGCAATACCGATGGACGCCGATCTGACGACGCACTACGAGGGGGCGACGAACCATGCCCCCATTCTCCTAACCTTAGGAGACGAGCGTCGCGGCGAGGACACCGTTGCCAAGCGGCGGACCGACTGGAGCCTATTCCGCGCAGAAATGCAACGAATATGCGCACCCATTCCTGTCATCTGCGACGCGGCGGACCTCGAGGCTGCCATCGCGAGCCTTGAGACGGATATCCACACCGCCTTGGAAGTCAGCACCACGGAGACGACGGAGAGGAGGATAGCGAACTATGCAGGTGAGTTACCTCTTATGTTGCAGGACCTAATCAGGGAAAGACGTGCGGCGAAAATAATAGCCACGAGGACAGCACACCCCCGGGATAAGCAGATGTTAAACTATCTGAACCGGAGGGTAAACGCGGCCCTAGAGGAGCACTACCAGGACTCGTGGCAACGACATCTGGAGTCACTAAACCCCGAAGACCGCAGCCTGTGGACGATGCAACGGGCGCTGAGGACCACCCGGAAGCCTATGCCTCCGATTCACGGAGAGAACGGGATCGTCTATACCAGGTATGAAAAGGCCGAGGCATTCGCCGACAGCCTTGAATTACAGTGTAGGGAAAACCTTCTCGACGACTAAGGCGAGGTCCACGCCGACGAGGTGGAACGACGCGTACGGCGCTTCAGACGCCAACCCGACAGGAACGACATTAGGCCGGCGACACCCGAGGAGGTGAAGGTCATCCTGCGGCACCTTAACCCCCGCAAGGCACCCGGATGTGACCAGATCGGAAATCGAATACTCAGAAAGCTCCCCCACAAGGGAGTGATGCGCTGCTCAACATCGTCAACGCTATCCTGAGACTGCGAAGATTCCCTGCTAGGTGGAAGAAAGCCGACGTCATCTTCTTCCCGAAACCAGGTAAGAATCTAACCTTTGCTGCCAGTTACAGGCCCATCAGTCTCCTGCCGATGATGAGCAAGGTAGCGGAGAGGATCATCCTGACTAGACTGCGTGAGAGCTCGGACGAATTGCGAGTCATCCCCGACGAACAATTCGCCTACCGCAGCGGACACTCAACTGAGCAGCAGATACTCAGGTTAGTAGAACATCTGTCCACAGGTTTCAAAAACCGAGAATCCACCGTGGCAGTCTTCCTGGAGGTCGCCAAAGCCTTCGACAGGGTCTGGCACGATGGGCTTCTGGCTAAGATGCTCGACTTTGGCTACCCTATCGGACTGGTCAACTAGTGGAGTCCTTCCTCAGAGGCAGGAAGCTGCGTGCGAAGGGGGAAGGGGCCCTATCCACCTATCGAGACGTCGAAGCAGGCGTCCCCCAAGGAGCCGTGCTATCACCGCACCT
>NW_019416983.1:24857-35347 GCF_000390285.2 Anoplophora glabripennis | reverse complement strand
ATAAATGCATATTTGTCATAGTGTATAAAACTTTTAATTCTCTATCAAGAGAGGGGGTAAATTTTGGTAAAATTTATTGTTTTTTAAATAGAAAATCTTATAAATTTAAAAATATTGGTGAGTGAGATTGCAGGCCTTGGTAAGGAAACAGAAAATTAATAAAAATAAAATAAAGCGGAACTGGTGTTGGAAATTAAAACTGTATAGTTCTGTTAACATTTTATAGATAAGGCAATATGGCATCTGATAACGACTGACTGACAATATATAAATTTATGGCCTCAAAATTTTGATTAGCTGGGTATATTATTTATATATATTATTTCAAGAAGTTCTCTAAGTTCTCTCTTTCGTATATACCTCGTAGTATATATATTTATGGTATAGTGTACTTTATAATTTGTATTGTATGTACGTAAAAATTTATGAGTACAGTTTCTATGTGTAGAAACAAGTTTTAAGAATTTATGTAGAGTATTTCGTAAAGTGTCAGTGATTAGATATTTTGAAAATATTGAGATAGAACAAACATAAATCGAACTATTGTCAATTCGAATATTTTAAATGTGTTTAAAACTTTTTGTCCCAGACCGATATTATAAAAACTTGGCTAATTCTGATGTTGAATTCCTCGCTTCTTTAATGAAATGGTTTTGCTAGATATTTATTTCGTAGAAACTTAAACTTTTAAAATATCCCACTAAACATTTTTCAGTTTCCGACATGTTCCAGAAACGTTTCCATTTTTCTTGAAACGTTTCATAAAAAATTCATGCAACGTTCTGGTAACCCAAAAGAAACCGAAGATGTCCTCCCCAAAATACGTTCCCAATAAAACGTTTCAAAAAATTGGTTTCAATAACATTCTTTTGATGTTCCATTTATGCACTCGATATTTTTGTTTTACGTTTCAGTATATTTTCAGAAATGTTTGAGTAACATAATAATTTTTATACCATATTGTTCTCATAATGCTCTCAACTTTAGATAATTTCCATTTCAGAAGCGTTCTTGAAACAGTATAAACAGTGTGAGTAATTTTTAAAATATTTCTAATACTCTTTTGTAATATTTTTATTTGTATTGTGAATGACTTAATTCAGACAACTTTTTCTGATTTCTAAAAAAATTTAACTGAAAAATGTTATTGTATATTAAAAAAAATAACTGTTTTTCTAGTTTGGGGATGCAGCAACTTTTATCAAGAATTTTTTTTCTTTTTGAGAAGCCACTGAAAAAGTTTCTAATATGGATTACGGATTCTGCCATTCATCGTACAAATAAAAATGTCACAAAACAATATCAGAAGCATTTTAAAAAGGCTACACATCATTTTATATTGTTCAAATACGCCTCTGAAATGGAAATTTTCTAATGTTGAGACCATCATGAATATGGTAACAATGACGAAATGATAATTAAAAAAATTAGTTATGATAATGAATCTTGAAATGGTAGGTACATGAAAAACAAATAACATTACTGAAAAATAATATAAAGAAGTTACAATTTCTTCTACGCATAGTCAATATTACATCTAACCTTTTTATAATAAATTTTACAGTAGAAATAAATAAGATACAAAAGGATATCTTGATAAAATAAATATTTGTAGGTATACTTAAACTCTTTTATTTAAGCATTCCTATACACGTACACAAATATAAACATTTGTACAAAATATAAAATAAATGACATATATTTCACTTGATTCTTCCGTATTTCAAATAGTTCTCCGAAACGTATAGTTCCATGTTGCATTTTTTTTAGTTTTTGTCCTCTTGTCTTTAATAGGTATTAGGTAGTGGGTATAATAACTATGTTTAGGTAGATGTGACGCAAAATTCGAAGTCTCTACACATATCGTTTTAAACATTTTGCATCAATATTCATTATTTTATATGCACCTTACAATAACCACAACTGCACACACTATAAATTATCACATAAAATAGCATTAAAGTAAGGATCATGGAGACTATTCTCCCTGGTAACGATGAAGAACAACGAAGCCAGGCAAACGGGTAAAGGCAAACCGCTAACCTAACCTAACACCTAACATAACACGAATTGAAAACGGCACACGAGAAATAAATAAATTCGGGCTGTTACGCGCGGTCTGCGCAAGTCACAAACATACATTTTTTCTAGACTTGTGTTATAAATATGCTACCACAATTTTTTTTCTGTTTATGTCTGGTTGTACATATAACAAAGGCAAATGAACTAACGCTTGCTATAATGATGGGGCTTGAGAGCAAAATTTAACTAATGCCGAATGGAAGTTCCATGGAAGTTCCATAAGATAAACAAAAGCAAAGGGTTGTTTGTTTGTCGTTGTTACGTTTCCGAGATCGAAAGGGAATGTTTCGAGTAATGTTTCAAACTCTCTTCAATTGGAATGTTTCGGCTATGTTTCACTAAATAAGTTTTCAAGTGCTACATTTCTGTAATGAAACAGCAACGTTTCTAGTTATTGTTTCAAATGTGTAGTAAAACAGCTCATTTGCAACGTTTCATTTACGTTTCGTGTTCAGTGGGATAGCATATTTTAACTTAACCAGTATCAATTTATTATCAGTGCCTACAATTTCTTTCATAATCTTATTCATTTTATTATCTTTTTACATTATATTCACGATGGAAACCTATGATATGAGAGTAAATTATTTATCTAAAAAGCAAATTGACTATGAGCTGAGAATTAGAGAAATTATTACTAAAAAAGATGTACACATAAAAAGGAAAATGCTACGAAGATTATTAGACAAGGAGCAAGCTAGTAAAAAGGTTTATGAAGATAATGAATTTAATTTTGAAACAGAAAAGGGGGAAATAAATGAAACTTTCGACACTCTTAGATCACTATTAGATGAATTTGAAGGTCCAGAATCTGATTTGAGTTGTGTTAGAATTAAAACTAATTTAATACATTTAATTCATAGAGTTAATCGAATAATAGTAGAAAACGATGATGCAGATTTAGCTGCATATATTTTAAATTTTAAATCAGAATCCAAAGTTACCTGTTTAGAACTTGAAGCGTTATTAGTAGAAAAAATACAAAAATCAGAAGTTGTTGATAATAGTTTGATTGCTAACACATCAGTAGAACCTAATATAACTGTCGCTCCCCATAATTGTCAAAACATTACAAAATCTGTACCTGTTTACAAATGGAATCTTAAATTTAATGGTGAAAAAAATAGTAGTGTTAAATCTTTCTTGGAAAGAGTGGATGAACTTTGCGCTTCACGCAATGTTAATAAAGATAAACTTTTTGCTAGTGCTTGCGATTTGTTTAGTGGTAATGCTCTGGTATGGTTTAGGTCTGTTAGAAATTCAATATATGATTGGGATGCTTTAGTCAATTTACTAATTAATGAATTTTTACCTAGCGATTATGATGATCAAATTTTTAATGAAATAAGAAACAGAACTCAAGGTCGACATGAGTCTATTAACATCTACGTAGCTATTATGCAGTCATTATTCAGTCGAGTAAATAAATTTGTTCCAGAAGTAACTAAATTAAAATATATTAGAAAAAATTTGTTACCTCATTTTATTAGTTAGCTAGCTCTGATACCTATTAATTCAATAACTGAATTAGTTAATTATTGTAAAAAAATTGATGAGGCAAACTATGTGAAAAATAATTATCGACCACCAACAACACATTGTTCATTAGAGCCTGAGCTATCTTATGCTAGTACTAGTAAAGATTCTGGACATGATATACAAAACCAGTTAGTTACTAGAACATTTTCACGTGGTAATAAAAGTTTTAAACAAATTAACAGGAAATACAATAGGGAGAGTGATAGTAGACATATGTCAGTAATTAATCAGAATCAGTCAAATATAAGCACTAATAAAAGTTTAAATTGTTGGAATTGTAACTTAGCAAATCATAGTTTCCGGGATTGTCGTGCACCAAAAAAAAGGTTTTGTTTTAAATGTGGAAACCCAGGAATGACTATTAAGACTTGTCCGTGCTCAAAAAACGCTTGATGAGGGTTGGAAAACCGTGCCATTTGCAATCCAAGCAAACTGTTAGGCGCTTCAAATTAACTAATGAAATCTTAGAAAAACAGAATGTAGAATGGGAAAGTTGGCTCATCAATGTTGCTAATTTTTATAAGAAAAATATCAATTTATCTCCACTTTTTATACAAAAACCGTGTGACAACAGACCCTATATCAAAGTTAAAATATATTATACATTTTTGGTAGCCTTGTTAGACTCTGAAGCAAATTTAAGCGTTTTAGGGAGTCAATATTTACCGCTTTTGGAAAAATTTAATTTGAGCTTGGACAAAAATAGTGAGAAATCAGTAACAACTGCAGATGGTAATATACAAAAGGTTTCGGGTTGTGTTTATTTACCAATTTCCATAGGAGAAGTATGCAAAGTCATAAAAGTTTTAGTAGTACCTTCACTAAAGCATAAATTAATTTTAGGTAGTGATTTTTGTAGGGAGTTCTCATTAAAATTAATTTTTCAAAACAATTCTTTTTCAATAAATATTCAAGATGTTGAAATTTGTGAAATAGATAAGAATAAGGTTGGAATAAGTAATGCGTTATCAAATCATTATAAATTTACCGTTGACCAACAACAACAAATAGATGCAGTAATATAATCATTTAAAGATATTTCCTCAGATACCAGATTAGGTTGTACACATAGAATTTCTTTGGACATTGATACTGGGAACGCAAAGCCATTTAAAATCAAACAATACCCTATGTCTCCGTTTATGTTAAATATTTTGAATGCAGAACTAGACGAGATGCTCAAGTTAGGAGTAGTAGAACCTTCTCAAAGTCCATGGTGTTCACCTGTAATATTGGTGGTAATAAATGTGAATTCTTTAAAAAATCATTGAAATATCTTGGTTTTGTTGTTGATGAAGATGATTTGAGAACTGATCCTGATAAAATTTTAAGTATGATTAATTATCCTAGACCCACTAATACTACAGAAATTAAAAGATTTATCGATATGACGTCATGGTATCGCCGGTTTATCCCACATTTTTCTTCTCTGATTGCACCATTAAATGATCTTCTAAAAGGTAAAGTTAGAAAAAAATAATCTATCAATTGGTCTGCAGAAGCAGAATCATCTTTTATTAAATTAAAGGAAGCTCTTGTGTCCACACCTATTTTATCAGCCCCAGATTTTTCGAGACCTTTTATTATTCAGTGCGATGCTTCTGATGTTGGTTTAGGCGGTTTAATTTTGCAGGAAATAGATGGCAATTAAACTGTCGTAGCTTTTGCAAGTAGAAGTTTGACTAAAACTGAAAGAGCCCTATCCATAACACAACGTGAACTTTTAACCATGATTTTTTGTATCGAGAAGTTTCGATTTTATATTGAAGGGCAACATTTTACTTTAGTGACCGATCATTCTGCCCTTTTGTGGTTAAAAAACCTGGAGAATCCCACAGGCACATTAGCTCGTTGGTCCCTGAAACTTCAGCAATATTCATTTGATGTCATTTATAGGAAAGGAAAATATAACGTTGTCCCAGATGCCATATCTAGATCCATTACTATATCGGTAGATGTATTAAATATTGACTGTGAAAAGTTAGATTTGTTTTATTTAAAGATGAGGGAAAAAATTCTCAAATTTTCAGATAGCTATCCTGGTTGGTTGGTCAAGGAAGATCTAGTTTATAAACATGTGCCCTCTAAATTATCACTAAAAACAAATGTGTCCGAGTGGAAGCTATTAGTCCCAAAGTCCCAACGTTTAGACATAATTAAATCTTGTCACGATCCACCCTTTAGTTCTCATTTTTGATTTTATAAGACCTTAAGTAGAGTACAAGACCTTTATTATTGGCCTAAAATGCGTCGAGATATTCTCAAATACGTACGTTCTTGTAAGATTTGTGGTTCACAGAAAAGTTCTAACCAAATTAGTATAGGTCCTTATGGTAGTGAAAAACATGTAGATTTTCCCTGGCAAATTATAGCGGTCGATATTATGGGTCCATTTCCTAGATCGTCTAAAGATTTTAGTCATTTATTAGTAGTAGCAGATTGGTTTTCAAAATATACCCTATTACATCCCCTACGCACGGCTAACGCGCCGAGCATTGTGAAATTTATGGAAGAACGTGTTTTCCTAGTATTCGCAGTTCCCCAATTTGTAATATGCGACAATGGCACTCAATTTACTGGTAAACAATTCAAAGCTTTAATCGATAAATATCAAGTTCAAAAAATATGGTTCAATGCGCGATATCACCCACAAGCAAATTTTGTTGAAAGAACCAATAAGACCATTGGAACTACGGTTAGAAGTTATATAGAAAAACATAAAGATTGGGGTAAATATTTACCCGAAATACAACAAGCTGTAAATACAGTCAAACATCAGGTTACAGGGTATTCTCCATCTTTTATTAATTTTGCTCGTTATGTCCCATTGTCAGGTCAATATTATGGAGTAGTCACTTCAACTAAAGATATGGAATTACTTCTGGGAAATCGGCAGTGTTATGTTTCCGAATTTTCAGGTTTGTCTGAGGTGTTTACTGAAATTAGAGAGAGGTTACATAAAGCTTATGAGAGAAATGTAAAAAGTTATAATTTAAGAAAGAGAGATATACGTTTTGAAGTTGGCGATAAGGTATGGCGACGAAATAACATTCTGTCGGATGCTTCCCATAAATTTTCGGCCAAACTTGCACCGAAATATGTCCTTTATGTTATTCGATAGAAAATTTCGAATACTGTTTATGAGCTTGAGCTTGAGCTTTGTGTCAGGTAGGAATTTGGCACGTTAAGGATATTAAACCCTACTTAGGCTCAAATTCTGATGTATCAGTAAATTAAATTTTTATTCAACACAAAAATCTACATTTGAATGCTTCGTTAACCTTCACCTTTTTTTGTCTTATTATATAGGTATATTTATTAAATGTAGTATTAACTTTAATGCATTTTTGTAGATTAATTTAGAAGGTATATTTCATACCCATTACTTTACTTCATTACATCAAGTATTAGTGTAGCCATTCTTCAGTTTGAATAGTTTCTAATAAAACTGTTTTTAAATTTTATGTTTTCTAGTTTTCTTTCGTGATGTCTGTAACTACCTCAACTCACCAATGTTACACCAGGCCCGGATCCAGAGGGGGTGGCGATGTGGCGATCGCCACCCCCAAAGCACAACATTTTTTAAAGGTCTTCAATTTCTCCAAACGACAACAGGCAGTTAGTCGATATTAATGCAAGTAGAAGGATTCATTAGTGTCAAGCTCCTATGAAAGAAGTGCTTTGCGCCACCCCCAAAACCAGTCTCTGGATCCGGGCCTGTGTTACACTGTAAATAGATTAACACTTTTACTTTACCCACAACCTAGCCATAAATGAGCTGCCGGCGCATAAAAACAAATAAAGTGTGGTAATCTAACAATTAAACAACTTAAATTACGCCATAATTTACCTATACTTTCCAACTCAGTTTACAAAGTTTAAATTCATTCAACTTTCCAATTTACTTCGTAACAATTCATCGTAACTTAAAATATATCTACCGTTTCCGGATCCTTAAATCAAAGTGTATTGCGCAACTGTAAGCCGCTCAACAACAATTATAGTCAACAATATCCTTCTACGTATAAACTAATTTCAACAATTACTTCGCTTAACAAATATAAGGCAACGCTTCGACGTTATTTTAAAAAGAATTCGTAATACAACAGTTCACTATAGAACTTATATCAAGGTACCATTCCGAGGCCTACACCGACGACAACTTCCGACACCAGGAAGTCAAACTACCTAAATTGTTACCAAGTACGCTCGACGTAGAGTCTTTTTCCAATACTACGATTCGAAACTGGATATTGATAAATAAATATATACATTGTTTTTTACTCTCACTACGTTCCTATCTTGCTCGATCCCTATAATAAGTGAGTGCTTCGATATATCAAGATGATTCCCAGTCGGAAAGCAACACCTGAGACTACAAAGAGTAAGTGCCAGTGTTTTTTGCTTACGCTATAGTCGCCTCCATGCTTGCAGCCGAAGTACCGTCACCAGGGATTTTTTTTATGTTATTTCTTTCAGTATTACAACTGATAGTATATTTCTTAGAACACCATGACGATGTGGCCAGCCGTTCTTACCGTTTATTGAATTTATTTGATTATAAATAATTAAACCTATAAATATTATTTTAAAAATTTTCATCGAACTTTCCAAGGTTAAAGTAGTACATTATATAAATCGTAGTTCATCTTTAATATTGTACGGGTCAGTGTCTAGCGACCTTCCCTGGAATGCGGCTACCTAGATTTGCGAGGAGTACCAAAGAATTAGGAAGTCAAATTTCAAAGAAATAGTCATACGAGAGCAGAAGCATACTTTGTTTTCCGTGTAAACAGTGGAATGGCGCCCGTTTTATAATAAACTTAGTTAGTTTTACGTTTTACATTTTTAAATATTTATAGCACGCGACGTTTGGAAGAGCTTACGGATAAGGCGCCCATTTTCTTCTCTCCAAATTCGCTTAGTTTCGGAATTTACTTATTTAATACGCGAAGCAGAAAGGCTCCATCTATCGCGCTGACTTCCACTATGCCATTCAAATGGCTGGCAGTGGAAGCGACCTGCTAAAATTTGCCAGGTACTTTATTGCACGAATGTCGCCTATAGAGGGCGAAACACAATGTAAGTCGTCAGTGCCGCAAAAAACAACTACTCCGAGTGCTATTTGCCCCTACCGGCATTGAATTACATTCGCGACACCCAGTACAACAGCTAGGATCGCTTATCAGCTGGTCCCACCAGGCACAGACCAATTTCGTACTTATCAATGCCGGTAGGGGCAAATAGCCCTCGGAGTAGTTGTTTTTCGCGGCACTGACGACTTACATTGTGTTTCGCCCTCTATAGGCGACATTCGTGCAATAAAGTACCTGGCAAATTTTAGCAGGTCGCTTCCACCGTAGTAGCCATTTGAATGGCATAGTGGAAGTCAGCGCGATAGATGGAGCCTTCGTGCTTCGCGTACTATGTACCTCTTGACGGGAGTTTACGACTTTTAACAGCTGGATCGTTCATCGGTTGTCCTACCTATGACACACTGATGAGGACTAATAAGTCCGAAACCGGTCTGTGCCTGGTGGGACCAGCTGATGAGCGATCCTATTTGTTGTACTGGGTGTCGCGAATATAATTTAATGCCGGTAGGGGCAAATAGCCCTCGGAGTAGAGCTGGGTCGCTCGTTCATTTTGGATGTGTCGGCACGTGCGGCACAACTCATTTAAGTGTGCCGTTCAATGCGAGTCGTTCATTTGAACGACACGTGCAAGATGTTGAATGTTGACTATGCTCGCTGACAATTGCTCAAGTAAACACTCGTCTCTTGCTCACTCCTGCTCTTTCGAGTTGTGGCTGTGCCTAATATGCACAACTGGTGGGAGGTTGCACTTATTCAGAAAATGTTTTGACAAGTAACAAAATCGTGTTTATTACAAATGATCCTAATCTTTACACCTTCCTTCGCCTTCATATATAAGGATGGCTAATCGATTTTATGTTCTTTTTTTAGAACTAGGAAAACCACCTAAAAAAAAAACAACCATTTCTCTCTCTATTATTATTTTCTATATAATTTAACAACTCTTATTTATTACATGTCCTAGCATCATCTATTCCGTGTGAGAGGATTTTTTCCAAAACAGGGCAAATTGTTACTGCTAAACGAAGTAGTTTACAAGGTGAAAAAGTCTCACAAATTATATTTTTAAATTATAATTTTTAATAGGTATCTACATAATTTGCAAAATTTTTTTTATTATTTAATTAATATAATTTAACTATTACCTATAACTGCATTTGAGATGATTTTGTTAATTTTTCCGTTTATTTATGCCTAGGAGAAATAAACTTTATTCTATTTTTAATATCTTGATAATAATTTGTTGCAGTTTTAAACAATTATATGTCCTATTAAAATATCCTACAGTATTCTTATAATAAACATTTATTTTTACATTTGCGGTTCACTTATTCCTAAATTATATTTCTGTTGTGATAATCAGTCAACGTTATATGGAGAATTCACACATATGTAGTCCAATCGTGAGTCGTGGTATTTACCTCTGACTCTGGAGCTGGAGTGGAACAATCGAGCTCGGCTCTCGGCTCTTTCAATGTTCAGTGCTCGCTCAGTGCCGGTCACAGATTAGGTGCCGGTATGAACGATGAACGATTAGCTCCTTCGTTGCGAGTCGTTCGTTCACGGCACAAGATTATGTGCCGGCACATTCGTGCGAGTCGTTCATGAGCGACCCAGCTCTAGAGTGGTTGCTTTCAATGTGAAATTAACACAAAACACAAAGCATTTAGATTTAAACAGAAATATATTCAGGTCAAAATTTTGAAAAAATTCTTTTTTCGAAAACTAGGTTCGACAGGAAAATTTTTGTGACGATTTGGGCCGATTACGCTA
>NW_019416983.1:21920-24491 GCF_000390285.2 Anoplophora glabripennis | reverse complement strand
AATTTTTTTTTCAATCTGCTCTAAAAAAATGTAACTTTTCTTTCCAGAGAAATAGACATATTTTTTAATTTTTAATAAGAAAGTTATAACAAAATCAAATTTTTAATCGTTAACTTTAATGATATAACAAAACTAAAACAATGTTTTTTCTATACTATTCGATTGATTATTTAAAATAATGAAAAGTTGCCTTCGAATTTTTTTATTACGTTGGTTTCTTAGACAGCTACAAATTTATTTACCTTTTTATCTTCTGAATTTTATTTAGCATCTACGACACTGCAAAGACAAAGACAAAAAATCACGTTCGCTTTGTCGCACCATGGTACCGAAGTCGTGGACATAGTATGCCTATGACAAAGATATATTATTTCGTGCGCTATTGTCAATGCGCGTGCGTTAGTAAACGTGTGTTTCTTTGAATTATTCTAAGCTCAATATCCATTGTTAATTTCAAAACGGTTATTATTAATGAGTACTAATATTTTTGTTGATTAAATTTTGTAAAAGCTCGATATTTTTACGCATTCTTGTCTATGTAAAACGTGGAAATTTATTTATTAATACTTGTAGACTTGTAGTTTGAATTGTATTAATAATAACATAGTGATAACAATGTATACATATATAAGTAATATTAATATCCCGTTAACCCCTGTATATATTTTTATCTCTAATTCTATATTTTTCCATAACGATAAAACTATATTAGATATCTTGCTTTGCTAGATAAAATAAATAGCTTACGTTGTGAATTAATTACTATAAATTGTTAGCTCTTGCAAATAAGAAACAGATTCAAGTAATAAACGATATTGTGTACATCAATGAGTTTACTGTGAACGCTCCCAACCTTCATTGGCGCAGTCGAAACGGCTTGGGGAGAGGTGTGTTCGAGAACAAGTGTCCGATTGACAAGTGTGGCCCGCATCACTAGCCTTCCGAACCAAGAGAACCTGGACGATAACGAGCAGCGGTAGCAGCAACGTGCCCGATAAGCAATAGCAACCATCGCAATCGAATCGATCCCAAGGAAAACAGCGAACAGTAAGTCTCATTCAATCCTGTCATTAATTTCCTTTACTACTTGATCTCATTTGTCCGATTGGCAAAAACTGACTTGATTGTCATTAGTGGATAAGAAACAAAGCAAACACGACTTGATAAGTCTTTAGATTTTTAAGAAACGCATCTTGATAAGTCATTAGTTGTTAAAAGCAAACAAACAAACAAACAAAGAACCATTCATTGAACCAATTTCATGACAACCCGGCAAAGACTCCAGGACGCGAATAGAAATCTTGAAACTGTAGATAACATTAATAACACTTTAGATAACATAAATATCACAATGCCTCCACCGGAATACAGATTAGATATCCAACTTTTAAAATTATATATTAACACAGTACCCTTCTTTGATGGTAATGACTTAGTGCTACATTCATATATAGAGTCAGTGCGAAGTACGTTTTCGAATTTTCCCTACGACCTACAACATGTCACGCATAATTTGATATTACAAGCTGTAAAAAATAAATTAAAAGACGAGCACAAAATTTAATCGCTAATAGAACCGATCTAAAAACGTGGTTACAAATAGAACAACTTTTAAAATTAACTTTCCCACTAAACATTTTTCAGTTTCTGACATGTTTCAGAAACGTTTCCATTTTTCTTGAAACGTTTCATAAAAAATCCATGCAACGTTCTGGTAACGTTCTAGAAGCCCAAGATGTCCTCCCCAAAATACGTTTCCAATGAAACGTTTCAAAAAATTGGTTTCAGTAACATTCTTTTTATGTTCCATTTATGCCCTCGATATTTTTGTTTTATGTTTCAGTATATTTTCAGAAATGTTTGAGTAACATAATAATTTGATTACCATATTGTTCTCATAATGCTCTCAACTTTAGATCATTTTCATTTCAAAAGCGTTTTTGAAATAGTATAAATAGTGTGAGTATTTTTTTAAATATCTCTAATTCATTGTGAATGACTTAATTCGAACTAAAAAAAGTTACATTGTATATTAAAAAAAATAAATATGCTCTTCTAGTTTGGGGATGCGGCAACTTTTACTAAGAATTTCTTTCTTTTTGAGAAGCCACTGAAAAAAGTTTCTAATATGGATTACGAATTTTGCCATTCATCGTACAAATAAAAATATCACAAAACAATATCAGAAGCATTAAAAAAAAGCTACACATTTTATATAGTTCAAATACGCTTCTGAAATGGAAATTTTCTAATGTTGAGACCTTCATGAATATGGTAACAATGACGAACTGATAATTAGAAAAAGTTAGTTATGATTATGAATCTTAAAATGGTAGGTACATGAAAAACAAATAACATTACTGAAAAATAATATAAAGTTATAATTTCTTCTACGCATGGTCAATATTACATATATCCTTTTAATAATAATAAATTATACAGCAGAAATAAGGATACAAAATGATATCTTGACAAAGTAAATATCTGTAGGTATACCTAAACTCTTTTATTTAAGCATGCCTATACACATAAACAAATATAAACATTTGTACAAAATATAAAATAAATGAC
>NW_019416983.1:0-16309 GCF_000390285.2 Anoplophora glabripennis | reverse complement strand
ATCGCCAGGAGACGATGCTGAAACTTCGGCGGGAGGAGTAATATTAATATCCCGTTAACCCCTGTATATATTTTTATCTCTAATTCTATATTTTTCCATAACAATAATACTATATTAGATATCTTGCTTAGCTAGATAAAATAAATAGCTTACGTTGTAAATTAATTACTATAAATTGTTAGCTCTTGCAAATAAGAAACAGATTCAAGTAATAAACGATCTAGTGTACATCAGTGAGTTTACTGTGAACGCTCCCAACCTTCACTGGCGCAGTCGAAACGGCTTGGGGGAGAGGTGTGTGTTCGAGAACAAGTGTCCGATTGACAAGTGTGGCCCGCATCACTAGCCTTCCGAACCAAGAGAACCTGGACGATAACGAGCAGCGGTAGCAGCAACGAGCCCGATAAGCAATAGCAACCATCGCAATCGAATCGATCCCAAGAAAAACAGCGAACAGTAAGTCTCATTCAATCCTGTCATTCATTTCCTTTACTGCTTGATCTCATTTGTCCGATTGGCAAAAACTGACTTGATTGTCATTAGTGTATATGAAACAAAGCAAACGCGACTTGATAAGTCCTTAGATTTATAAGAAACGCGACTTGATAAGTCATTAATTGTTAAAAGCAAACAAACAAACAAACAAACAAAGAACTATTCATTGAACCAATTTCATGACGACCCGGCAAAGACTCCAGGACGCGAATAGGAATCTTGAAACTGTAGATAACATTAATAACAATTTAGATAACATAAGTATCACAATGCCTCCACCGGAATATAGATTAGATACCCAACTTTTGAAATTATATATTGACACAGTACCCTTCTTTGATGGTAATGACTTAGTGCTACATTCATATATAGAATCAGTGCGAAGTACGTTTTCCAATTTTCCCGACGACCCACAACATGTCACGCATAATTTGATATTACAAGCTGTAAAAAATAAATTAAAAGGACGAGCGCAAAATTTAATCGCTATCAGAACCGATCTAAAAACGTGGTTACAAATAGAACTTTTAAAATAAACTTTTGGAGACAAACGTGACCTGCAATACTTAACGCACCAACTCACATCAACTAGACCTAATAAGAGCGACTATCATTACAAAAATTAACGACGATTTTCCCGATCCGCAGATCAGAGATCTACAAATTGGAAACTATAATAACATTGCAAAAACCATGTTCGTAACAAACCTACCATTAAATTATCAAAAGATAGTTAGATTAAAAAATCCAGCAGCGTTAGAAGCAGCCTTAAGCTTTGTATTAGAAGAATTTCAAAATTTCGCAAAATTATATTAAACTAGACAACAACAACCACAACAACAACAACAAATTGTAAGTAAGCCACTAATACCAATGCAGAGACAAACTAATCCTTATTTTGCTCAAAATCCAAGATATCAAAATTTTAACCAAAATATACCGCCTCAATTTAATGCACAAAACCAAAATCAAAATCGATTTCCATCTCAACCAGTTAATGTCCAACCTAGACAAGTCAAAGAACAATTTCCCACAAATAGACAGACTTTCGGTCCACCAAACAGACAAAATGTATGGAAACCCAAAAATACTAACAACAATTTACCGAAACCAGTACCAATATCTGGAATCTCATACGCGAATCAACCAAATCCAATGTCCGGAATTAATAATTATCAAATGCATAACACTGAAATAGAAGAAAAACCACCATATTCTACACTCGAATACCAGAACCGACAAGAATTTGACCGTTACAGATACGAAGACGTAACAGAAGAAATGTATGCAAACAATAACCCCGAATTTCAAGAACCTTAAGAAGAAGAAACCGATCAAAATTTTCAGAATACCGAGTTAGCTCAATACCCGACGTAAACGCTATAAACGCACTTCCGTATATTGACATAACCCTTGACAACCGCACGTATAAATTTCTAATAGATACAGGATGTTCTTTTACAATTATCAGACCAGCAATCATTGAACAAAATTTCTCGAATAAAATTTATCTAGATCCCACAATACTACAAATGTGCAGGAAAAACAAAAGCGTTATATAAAACTACTATTCCACCTTTTCGTGAATTTCAATCAAACATTCCAATTAATTGTGTTTTATACGATTTTCATAATTATTTTGATGGATTAATAGGATTACAAGAATTAATTAATGCCAAATTGAACATAAATTTTTCAGAACAAACTTTAGAAAATGATCATGTCCAAATTCCACTTTGTGTAAGAGATAATTTCAGTACAATTAGTTACGACTTAAACCCTTTAGAAATCAGACGAATTCAAATACCTGTAAAAGAAGAAAATGGAAATATAATCACACCAGAACTCAACTCAGGCAAAATTTATGTCCCTAGAACTTTAACGAATAGTGAAAATCAGCTTGCAGAAATCGAAGTCCACAATTTAACTAACAAACATCAAATCATTTATCTTTCTGACTTTCAAAATTCTGAACCTTTTAATGTAGAAGATTACGAAATTTTTAATTGTGAAGTTATACCACCTATAACACGCGATAAAATTAATGTAAAAGAATCCATTAGAGTAAATCATATAAATAAAGAAGAAAAATATGCAATCCTAAATTTATGTGAAGAATATGCGGATATTTTCCAAAATCCTTCAAACCAGTTGACCTTTACAAGCACCATTAAACACGAAATTAAAACCACTGACGAAACACCATGTCATACTAAAACTTATCGATACCCACACATATACAAACAAGAAGTACAAAATCAACTTTCCAAAATGTTAAACGATGGAATAATTGGACCTAGCATATCACCATGGAGTTCACCCATTTGGATAGTTCCGAAAAAAGCAGACGCCTCTGGAAAGAAAAAATGGAGAATAGTTATTGACTACCGATCCCTAAACAACAAAACTATCACAGACAGATATCCAATTCCTAACATAACCGATATTTTAGACAAATTAGGACGAAGTTGTTACTTTACGACATTAGACCTCGCCTCTGGATTTCACCAGATAGAGATATCACCAAATTCAATTCAAAAAACAGCTTTCAACACAGAACATGGACACTACAAATACTTACGAATGCCATTTGGATTGAAGAATGCTCCAAGCACCTTTCAACGTATGATAGATAATGTTCTTAGAGAACACATTAACAAAATTTGCCTTGTATACCTAGATGATATGTTATTTTCTCCACTTAGTTACAAGAACACATTTCCAATTTAAAAAGAATATTCGACACATTAAGAGAAGCAAATTTGAGAGTACAATTAGACAAATCTGAATTTTTGAAAAGAAACGTAGAATTTCTTGGATATATAGTCACACCAGACGGAATCAGACCGAATCCGGAAAAAATCATAGCTATAAAAAAATTCCCAATCCCAAAAACACATAGAGAAATAAAATCTTTCCTAGGATTACTTGGATATTATAGGAAATTCATTAAAGATTTCGCGAAGATTACAAAACCCCTCACGCAATGTCTAAAAAAAGATAGAAAAATAGAATTAACACCAGAATATGTTTCATGTTTTGAATATTGTAAAACTTTACTTTCTAACGAACCAATTTTGGCATACCCAGATTTTGAAACACCGTTTGAACTTACAACAGATGCTTCAAACTATGCCGTAGGAGCTGTACTTTCCCAGGATAACAAACCAATTGCATATGCGTCAAGAACACTAAATCCAGCAGAGATCAACTACTCTACTATAGAAAAAGAACTATTATCAATTGTATGGAGTTGTAAACACTTTAGGCCCTATCTTTACGGAAGAGAATTTACGATATACACAGACCACAAGCCTTTAGAATGGTTAGCAAACTTGAAAACACCAAACACTCGACTTATACGATGGAGACTACATTTGGAAGAATTCAACTATATTATCAAATACAAACAAGGAAAATCAAACTATGTAGCTGATGCTCTATCAAGAATTAAATTAGAAGATAGGCCACAAGAAATAAATGTATTAACAAGAGCAGCCACCACTCAATTGGAAGACGACTTATTATCAATGATAAACAACGTAGACGAAATACCTGACGTAGATGAAGAAAGCATAAGTCTTAGAAACTTTGGTCCCAGAAACAACAAGAGATAACGAGGAACAAATTAATCAAGAACAATCAGAAGACATCGAAACACAAATACCACTATCAATTATAAAGCATACACGAAACAGAGATGATGACATTGAAACAATACATACTGCCCACGAGAATCCAATTCAAGAATTTCCGTATACTGAAAAATGCGTTAACCAATATGTAAACCAAGTAATTATTTCAGAATCCACTAACTCTTTAGCAAATTTCACAATACACGAACCCATATTAAATAACACACGGCATAAAGTAACTTTAAAATCTAACGCCGCAGAAGAAGGAATAATAGATTTATTTAAGAAAACAATTGATCCCAAAAAACGCTATTGCATATATTTCCGTACCAAATCAGATGACCTTTTAAAATTGAGAATAATTAGAACTTTGCAAAATCATTTTACAAATTTAATTTTAAATATCTCTAATACATTCGTAACTGATGTAACTAATGAAGAAGAACAACATCAAAAAATAAAATATCACCACGAAGGAAAAACACAACATAAAGGCATAAACGCTACTTTACTTTCTCTAACAAAAAATTATTACTGGCCTTACATGCAAAGAGACGTTCAAAATTATATTAATACATGCAATACATGTCAGACATGCAAATACGAAAGAAAACCGCAAAACCCACCAATGGAAATTACTCACACCCCTTCTAAACCATTAGAAATTGTCCACATAGATTTATTTTTTATCAACAACAATATATTTCTAACAATAATTGACCCATTTTCAAAATTCGCACAAGCTATTCCACTCAATCAAAAATCAGCCATAGAAGTAATGGAAGCTTTAATCACATTTATATCCTTTGTAAGAATACCTAAAGAAATAATTTGTGATAATGGCAGAATTTAGGAATCACACAACAACAGACTTTTGTAGATTACATAAAATAAAATTACATTATATTACCTTGCATAATTCAACATCAAATTCACCAGTTGAACGGTTACACTCTACTTTATTAGATCAAATTCGTTGCCTAACAAAATAAAAACCAAACGAAAATGTTAGAACTCTTACGAAATTAGCAATTATGGGCTATAACAATACTCCCTACAGTAGTACAAAACATACCCCATTCGAAATACTATTTGGACACCTAAACCAAACATTACCTTTTGATGTTAACGAAGAAAATATACTAACAAATTATGTTGAAACTCATGCGAAGAATTCACAACAAATTTATGAAACGATTCAAATCAAAATTCAGACTGAAAAAGAAAAACGCACAGAAAATATAAACAAAAACCGTATTGATCCTGAAAATTTAAATCCTAACGATACCATTTATAATAATAATAATAAATAATAAACAAACACGCCGCGGAACTTATCATAAGAAAAGAGTAAAAAAGAAACGTATCCTTGTTCCAGGTACTCGACAACGCGGAAAACCTAAGAAAACAGACAATGACACGCCTATTATTGATCCTAATCCAATTTTTCCCGGTAATAATTTGTCAAATTAAAATAACTCCAGTAGACAATGGACTATTAACATTAAAACTAGGAACAATGCGATCTATTCAGACACATCATAAATTAATACATTATGTAAATCTAAATCCAATCCAAAAAGAACTAACAAATACTCGACAACAACTATTGCTACTAAATAAAGAAATACAAGACATGGATAACAAAACAAACATAAATACTGGACTATCAACTTCAGTTACACAAGCATTACAATTAACTTCAAAAACAAAAGATAAGCTAGAAAATCTTGTATCCAATGTAAAATCACGTCCAGAACGCGGATTAATAAACCTTGTAGGTAGCGCAAATAAATGGCTCTTTGGTACAATGGATGACTCTGACCGTAAAGCAATAAATAAAGCAATCACTAAATTAAATAAAAATAACAATCAAATTGAATATCAATTAAAAACACAAATTAGTTTAACATCACAACTTATCAATGACTATAACAAAACCATTACAATACTGTCAGAAAATCAGAAAACTATTCAAAATTTCATGAATCAATTATGTCACAGAATTTAATGAACAACTTACCCATATGTTATCTACCGTCTCGATTCAAAATATCTTGGCACAATTATTTGTCAACTTAAATTATATAAACGAATTTCTAGACGAATTGGAAAATGCAATTACATTTGCATCTTAGAACTTGGTTCATAATTCAATCTTGTCAAAACAAAGTTTAATTTACTTTTTGCAAAAAGCTAAGGAACTATACAACACGCAAAGTATTCTAGATTTAGATCACTTTCAAAATTATTACCTTTACTTAGGAACATCTGTTCATTTCTCTGATGATAATATCATTTTTACTATAAGATTGCCAATCTTAACAAACGAGATATACTCCTACTTACTACCATTTAATCCCAGTTCCAATCCAAAACCTTACTATTATTCCAATATCACCTTTCATGGGAATGAGTACTGTATTATATTACAACAACACAAAGATGCCAAGAATAGAAGAAATCTACATTTGCGATGCACCAAGTCAACTCCACGACGACAGTTGCCTCGACCTATTGCTATCCAAAGGAAATCACAAAAACTGCCAAGTCCACTACATTTCCATCAGTAAAAACATTGTTACCTCTATCGAAGATAACCAAATTCTAGTGATCTCAACAAACACACTTCAAATTTCTAACTGTCAAAACGGAATACAACTAGTGTCACAACCAGCTGTCCTAAGCCTACCCAAAGGTTGCACTACAATTATCAATGGACAATGGTTCACCTCATCACAAAACCAAATAACATCTCCAGTATACAAATTACCAAAAATTGATATCCAACAGTTATGGAACTTAACCATCAACAAAAACCAACCCCTACATTTACAAGAAGTCGACACTTCAAACCTAGACTCACTGATGGAGTTAGCTAAAACCACAAAGCTGACCCAATTCCACCTAGAGCCTGCTACGCTCTTGGACTCCAACTATTAGCTGACGATTCTATGCCTTTCGATCGTAAGCTTAATCATCCTAGTCTTCGCATATACTCGATGCCGAAAGCGTTGCCCTAGACTATTTGAATGGTTACCTAACCCACTCAAGGACAAGAAAAGTATCATTGCCTTGTTCTCGAAGGAGATCTTATCGCCAGGAGACGATGCTGAAACTTCGGCGGGAGGAGTAATATTAATATCCCGTTAACCCCTGTATATATTTTTATCTCTAATTCTATATTTTTCCATAACGATAATACTATATTAGATATCTTGCTTAGCTAGATAAAATAAATAGCTTACGTTGTGAATTAATTACTATAAATTGTTAGCTCTTGCAAATAAGAAACATATTCAAGTAATAAACGATCTTGTATACATTAGTGAGTTTACTGTGAACGTTCCCAACCTCCACTTATATCATATAATTTTTTGTCCAAAACATTAAGAAAACACGAAATTTTCTTACAAGGAAACTATCCCAACCCGAACACTCTGATTTTCAAGATTTTTATATATGTTGTAGAACATAAAAGATTAAGAGACACGTATTTTTTTATCGGCGGAAAAACATTTTTATGGGGTGAAGTGCACCCTCAAAGTTCGACCCCAAAACAGTTTTTTCTAAATATCTGGGGTTCTAATCAATATTTTGAAATGAAACAAAATGGAAATTACTTATTATAAAAAACAAATATTTCGGAGGTGTTTGGGGGTTGCCATCCTTATTTTTTATTTCAGAAAAACTATATATTTTTTTTTATAAAAAATTCATATTTACTCAAAGAGAGTTAAAAATATGATTTATGTAAACAAATTGACAAAATTAAATTGACCTGTTTCGGGGTTTTCGTTAAAATTTCTTGTTTAAGGGGTGAACAACCCCTTAATGAGAAAAATGCCTGTACGATTAGAATTAACATTGTAAAATAAAAAAATGCTTTTTTTCTAACCATACGAATATTTTTTTCTTTTAGACTAAAACGGATTTAAATGGATGCAAACTACCCCTCGTGTTCACCCCCAAAAATAATATTTCCGTGATAACTCGGGTTCTAATCAATATTTTGGAATGAAACAAAATGGAAATTACTTCTTATAAAAAAAAACATATGTTTCACAAGTGATTCCGTGTTTGGGGGTTGCAACCCTTATTTTTTATTTCGGAAAAACTATAGGTATTTTTCAAATATTTTTTATATATAAAAAATTCATATTTGCTCAAAAAAATTAAAAATATGATTTATGTAAACAAATTTACAAAATTAAGTTCTCTCTTTAGGGGGGTGAACAACCCCACCCCATAGTGTGCGAAAGATGTCTGTACGATTAGAATTAACACTTTACAATAAAAAGTTTTTACTTTTTCTCTAATACGAATAATTTTTTCTTTTAGCCTAAAACGAATTTAAACGGATGCAAACTATACCCCTGACGTTCACCCTCCAAAAAAAGTTGATTTCTAAATATTTCGGGTTCTAATCAATATTTTGGAATGAAACAAAATGGAAATTACTTCGTATAAAAAAACATGTTTCACAAGTGATTCCGTGTTTGGGGGTTGCAACCCTTATTTTTTATTTCGGAAAAACTATAGGTATTTTTCAAATATTTTTTATATATAAAAAATTCATATTTGCTCAAAAAAATTAAAAATTATGTAAACAAATTTACAAAATTAAGTTCTCTCTTTAGGGGGTAGGGGGTGAACAACCCCCCTCCATAGTGTGCGAAAGATGTCTACGATTAGAATTAACACTTTACAATAAAATGTTTTTACTTTTTCTCTAATACGAATAATTTTTTCTTTTAGCCTAAAACGAATTTAAACGGATGCAAACTATACCCCTGACGTTCATCCTCCAAAAAAAGTTCTTTTCTAAATATTTCGGGTTCTAATCAATATTTTGGAATGAAACAAAATGAAAATTATTTCTTATAAAAAAACATTAGTTTCACAAGTGATTCCGTGTTTGGGGGTTGCAACCCTTATTTTTTATTTCGGAAAAAATGTTTTTTTTTGAACTTTTTTTTATAAAAAATTTATATTTGCTCAAAAAAAATTAAAAATATCATTTATGTAAACAAATTGACAAAATTAAGTTGACCTGTTTTTTATCGGCGGAAAAACATATTTACGGGGTGAAATACAGCCTCAAAGTATGCCCCCAAGACAGTTTTTTCTAAATATCTGGGGTTCTAATCAATATTTTGAAATGAAAATAGTATAATACATAAAAGAATACTACTAAAAAGTATACTATCCGATATTCTCTAAAATTAGGAATGTGAGTACCTACATTATACACGAGAAATATGGGAAATATATTATCACAGTTAAATAAATTAATAATAATTGATTCAAGTAAAAAATGAAACCAAATATTAATCGATACAATTAACTTTGTTCATTTTAAAAGAAGTTTGCAACCTTTGACGTTTTATTCTGTATTTTTAGATACAAATCTTTCTGTTTATACTGATTATTAAAATTTAAAAAAAATATTTATTAAGAATCCAAAAATAAAAAGAATATTGGTGGATCGAGTTTTAAGCTTTTAAGGGTGAAACTTTGATACACACCAACAGACAGTAGAAAAATAAATATTGGGCACTTGTTTCTTTCTGCGGAAAAACTGTTTTGAAGGGTGAGGACCATCTTTAATGTTCATACCCGAAAACACATTTTTATATATTTTGCCCTCTATTGGCCCTATCAATTTTTTTTTGAATAAGCGGAATAGGATGATTCATAGTCAATTGAACATTAGAGATCGCACCCCTCGGTTTGTAAATAGTAAAATTATTATACTTAATTTTTTATTTTCGTAAATTTTCACTAAAAATACAGACTACAGACAGAATTGTTTGTGAATCAGTAGATAAGCTATAGGCGTATGACGCCAAAATCCCATGTATTTTCTTATGAAGGTTCATCCTGGTCATTTTTGACGAATTTTTCCCCCCACTCCTCCTCCTTTTCCCTTCCCCCTCCCCTTCCCCGCCAGCCAATCAGAGCGCAGCATTTTTGGTGGGAAATTTAAAATGTAGTCATCTAGGTCTTTACCCCCACCTAGGGCTTTGCCCTCGCCTAGGACTTTGCCCCCTAGGCCCCCATGCAGATATCTCCATGTAGTTATGCAAGATCCCCCACGTAGGCGCGTGCTTCCTAGGACCCCCACCTAGGGCATTGCCCCACCTAGGACTTTACCCCACCTAGGGCTTTGCCCCCGCCTAGGGCTTTGCCCCCTAGGGCCCCCATGCGGGTATCTTCATGTAGGTATGTAGGATTCCCCACGTAGACAAGAGTATTGTGCGTAGGCCTCCGCGTGTACCCCGCGTAGGTATATCTAAATTGTATAGGGCTTCGCCCGCCAACGCGGGTCCCAAACGTGGTCGAGCGGAGACGTAGGCAGTAGCCGTGATTTTCAATTTGTAATAGTAGTTCAAAACGCGGCCGAGCGGGTGTCCGTAGATGGCGTTATAAGTGTAGCGCGGTAATGTAATCATAAATGCCCGTATATTTTAATTATTACAGACTACGGCTAAAAAATATTTACTGGAATTTACTTTAGGAATGTATGTTAAAATAGAACAGAAAGGGTCAATCCTTCTTCGTCTTAAATGTTCATATATATTTCTTAAGTTCATATTAAAGCCCAATGGTAAATTCTTTTAAATAGCAAATTGTATTGAAATAGATTTTATTCCGCTTAGGTGTGTAAACCAAGTCAACAAACGCTAGCACAGCTGCCTTTGCTGTCTCAGCAAAACAACCCGTGGCCTGTTCTGGCGATATCAACTACAGTCACTGCACTTTGCGGCTTTTCTTGGCTAAGACTGTTAATAATCAATTTTATAATTAGTCATATAATCAACGAGTCTGCTCTGCTTGTTTTTTGTTAAAAGTTTCTCGGATTATTATAGTGAGTGGTGCTTTTTGTGTGTATCCTTTTGGATAAAGAAAGGTAAGTCTATATACACATTTTCAATTAAAAACGTAGCTTTGTATAGCAGTTATAATCTTAAACGGCAATTACTTCTCATAGTAAAAAATTCTATAACTAAAAATATTAGCATTAAATTCTAAAACAGTCAAACCAGCTACCAAAATTAGTGGTATATTAAACAAATTCACTTACACGTTTATTATCTAACGAAGAAAAATTCTATTTAAAACCACCATTATACAGGGCGTTATTTTAGCAGTTGAGAAAAAACAATAGCTACAGGGCCTTTATAAAAGTTACAAATTAGTTAACAACAAGATGGTGGCTAAAAATCTAAAGAATTATTTTTTATATTATTATTTATATAGACAGTGGAAAGATAGAGAGAGAGAGAGAGAGAGAGAGAGCAGCATTGGAAAGGCATGCGTTTTGGCTACAGAATGACAGAGACATGGAAACCAAAAACAAGGCATACGAAGGGTAAGTTGCTTTAAATTTTATCATTTCAGATTACTTTTCAGTTTTAATACACAGCCCACGTATTCTAAAAACTATAATTAGCTGTTAAAATAGCTTATTTATAATAAAATCATATTTAAAGCATTAATATTAAACTATAATTATTTTTCATAGTAAAGAAAACTTCTATAATTAAAAATATTGGCTTATTTCAACAGGAAAACAAGCTAAAAAAATCCTCAAAACATATTAACATTCTAAAAACTATAATTTAGCTGGTAAAACAGCTTATTTAATACAGAAAAAAATCATTTAATCGTAATAAACCTTAACTAATCGAAAATTTAATAAAAAGTATAATCCTCGTATAATACAGGGCTTTATTATAATAACTGAAAAAATGACTCAAAAACAATTGAAAAGTAATTAGTTGAATCTTTATCGAAAAAAGATAAAGGCAATTTACTAAAATCATAAAATCAAACCAGAAATCAGATTGAATTTTTTTTTATTTAAAACCAGCATTATGCAGGGTGTTATTTTAATAACTTGAGAAATTAAATAAAAATCCCCATTATTTCAACAGGAAATGGGTAGAATACAGAAGTAGATAGGCTATGTTCATACGGAGCCAAAATCCCATGTATTTTCTTATGAAGGTTCAGATTGCAAATTTTTGGGGGATTTTACCCCCTCCACTCCACTTTTAGGCCACGCCCATCGACCAATCAGAGCGTAGCATTCAAATTGGCCACATCTCTCGACCAATCAGATCGCGGCAAATTGGCGGTAAATTTAAAATCGAGTAACGATAGGTTGTTTGATCAATCAGAGTGCGGCAATAAAATTGGCGGTAAATTCAAATTTCTAGATTTAAACGCATGTGTAATAGAGATCGGAGTGAAGGAAGAGAGGTGGACTGCAATTGATGGTAAATTTAAAGTTGGTTTCGAATTTTATTTAAATTAAAAAAGTCTTGCTCTGTCTGAGATTCGAACCCCGAACCTTTGGATTCCAAAGCGAGCCCGTTACCTCTAGACCACCATAGTAGCATCTAACAGCAGGAATAATGTGCTTGATATATTGAATATTTCAGCTATTAGTATAAAACTTACGGTTGGGTAGCGCTTAAAAGGATAAAAATTTAATTACTAGAATTCCATGTTATTTAGGAAATGAGTTAATATGAACAAAAATAAAATATGTTTAATACATGCGCAGAACATACTTGTAATTAGTGCCTTATTGGTGGTAAATTCAAATTTCTAGATTTAAACGCATGCGCAATAGAGATCGGAGTGAAGGAGAGAGGTGGGCTGCAATTGACGGTAAATTTTAAAGTTGATTTCGAATTTTATTTAAATTAAAAAAGTCTTGCTCTGTCTGAGATTCGAACCCCGAACCTTTGGATTCCAAAGCGAGCCCGTTAACTCTAGACCACCATAGTAGCATTTAACAACAGGAATAATGTGGTTGATATACTGATGCTAAATAATATTTCAGCTATTAGTATAAAACTTACGGTTGGGTAGCGCTTAAAAGGATAAAAAAATTAATTACTAGAAGAATTCCATGTTATTTAGGAAATGAGTTAATATGAACAAAAATAAAATATGTTTAATACGTGCGCAGAACATACTTGTAATTAGTGCCTTATTGGTGGTAAATTCAAATTTGCATTAGCACCTTATATTTCGCTAACGGTTTGAAATAAATAGCTGTGTCACTAAAATTGGGTTAAGATATTTACGAAACATCATTTTTTTTACAAAAGTTTAACACGAAAATTGTCTTAAAATCACTGTCTGTTAAATTTATTATACATACTTAATTAACACTCTGTATCTTTTTAATTACTAGAAGAATTCTATGCTATTTAGGAAATGAATTTAATAGAAATCGTTGTTATTATTATGTTATATCGTAAGATCATATTAGACGCAAGGATAAATTCTTTTAGTTGAAATAATCATAGACCTTGGTTAACTGAAACAACCCTGTCAGCGAAATAACGACTGGTATGTCCGGCCTATGCCGATATGAACCACACTCTTCCACACTGTCGTGACAAATATAGTCGCGATTCAATTATTTTTTCAATTTTGTTAAATTCCTGAATTAATTATTATTATCATATAATCAACGAGTTTGCCTGTGTGTGTTTTTGTTTTAGTTCTCATATTAGCCCATATATTTTATAGTGTGTGGTGCTTTTTGTGTGTGAATTTGGATAAAAAAAGGTAAGTCTTTAAACCATAATAAATGTAAAGTCCATAGAGAGAATATTTGGTTGTTGAATTATTTTATTCAAAAGATTAAATGTTTTTTGTGTAAAGATAGGTATAGGCTTCATAGAAAAACTGATAATATTTCATTTAAAATAAGAGGTTGTACAGTATTTTTGGATGAAAATTGACTGATATATGACCGCTCAAATTTTTGGATTAAAAATGCGGTTGGCATTGGAACTGACACTTGTACAGGGTGCTCAGAAAATCGGTAAATATAAAAATCTTTCAAGAATAAACTCCCTTTGCTTTTAACAGTACACAAAATATGTTATTAAAGAAAGTTGTTTAGAATTGAAATTTATTATTAAAGTACAGTTTTGACGTAGGACTAAATTTTTTTCTATATTTAATTTTTCATAAAATAATTTTTACTGCTATTTTCATTAAAATTTTGACGTAAGAATGGCTGTGTTTCAAACAAAACAGATAAAAATCATAAACTTTAAGAGGCCTTTTAAATATCAGCCGTTATAATACGTCACAGGTTCTAGATTAAGAGAGAAAGTTTCGAGATTATCGGCGGGGTATAAAAGCCGAATACGCTGTGTATATGGTCTTTTCTTTCGTGCTTATCGTACCAGTGCGTTGTCTCCGCTGTTATTGCATACATCTTAGAAAAGTGTTGGAACATCTTCAAATATTTTAAAGGTGAGTTTTAATTTTAAAATAAGACGTGTCGCATATCAAAATTAAACGCCTTGCAGTAAGATAGTGGGTCTCAAAAATTTTTTAATAGCTGTGCCGATTCTGCTCCACAATTCAAGATGTCGACTGGAGCAGGATCGGCATAGCTTTCAGCCGGCTACGTCACATCGGCTGACGTCTGCGCGGTAGAGGTTGATAACCATTCGTGCCAACTAGAAGTATTATTTATGTACAGATATATTATTAGTAGGGTTGTTGATGATTTCTTCTGATACAACGAGTGGTTATTTACTATAAGTAATATTTTAGATAATAATCATCGATCACGTATTTACCATAAAAGGTTTTGTTAACATATTTCTAGCTATAAAACAAAGTTTTACTGCTTCAGATCTGTTTTCTATTGGTTCAGACCTGTTTTTTAGCATAAGCTGTAACATGATATATTATTTCCTTTATATTTGCAGTGTTAGTAAAAATTGCGACTTGACTAGTGTTATTAGCTTATTGGAATGCAGGAAGTTACCAAGGTTATCAGAAATAAAAGACGTGTTACTTAACATTTTAATTTATTACTTATATCAGACAGTACATTAGTTTGATGAAAGTAAAGATATTCACGTAGAGCATTACTATCATTAGATACATCACAAAAGGAACTTCTAATTTTATTTATATTTAGAGAAATTTTTTTAGACTGGATAACATTTACAGTAGGTATCTAATACATTATAATAGTACATACAAAATTCCAACGAATCTAGCATAGTTATTCTATGAGAAATCACACAAGTAACGAGTTTTAACAGTTCTTCCACATCGTGAAGGAAAAGATCGATGCGCATGTTGTATCTCCCTTTGTTTTGAACAGTACAGAAATATGTTACTAAGGAAAGTTGTTTAGAACTGAAATTTATGATTAAAGTACATTTTTGACGTAGGACAAATTTTTTTTCTATATGTAATTTTTCATAAAATAATTTTTAATGGTGCAATTGGAAGTATTGGGATCACCCCCAAAAAATTATATTTCTTCTTCCAAAACAGTTTTTCAAATTTCACCATAATATTTTTAACTTTTTCAGTTGTTAACAAAGTCTGTATGTCGGAAACAAAGCATGATATACGTTTATATGAAATTATTTTCAGAAAATAATGTTGACAACCACGTAAAATATTTTGTACTTATTACAGAATAAAATTTTTGTTTGTCTTTAAAAATGCGGTTGGCATTGAGAACTGGCACTTGTACAGGGTGTTCAGAAAATCGGTAAATATAAAAATCTTTCAAGAATAAACTGCCTTTGTTTTTAACAGTACAGAAATATGTTATTAAGGAAAGTTGTTCAGAATTGAAATTTATGATTAAAGTACAGTTTTGACGTAGGACAAAATTTTTCTATATTTAATTTTTCATAAAATATTTTTTAATGGTGCAAGTAAAACTATTGGGATCGCCTCAAAAATATACATTCATTCCTCCAAAACGCTTTTTCAAATTTCACCCTCATATTTTTAAATTTTCCAGTTAACAAAAATTTTAACAGTCTTCGGAAACAAAGAATGATATACGTTTATATGAAATTATTTTCAGAAAATAATTTGACAACCACGTAAAATATTTTGTACTTATTACAGAATAAAATTTTTGTTTGTCTTTAAAAATGCGGTTGGTATGGAGAACTGGCACTTGTAAAGGGTGCTCAGAAAATCGGTAAATATAAAAATCTTTCAAGAATAAACTGCCTTTATTTTTAAGAGTACAGAAATATGTTATTAAGGAAAGTTGTTCAGAATTGAAATTTATGATTAAAGTACAGTTTTGACATAGGACAAAATTTTTCTATATTTAATTTTTCATAAAATATTTTTTAATGGTGCAAGTAAAA
>NW_019416982.1:166175-174427 GCF_000390285.2 Anoplophora glabripennis | reverse complement strand
ATGTTGGATATTTAAAATACCCGTGGCATATGTATTGCATTCAGTAGTAACTGAAAATACATTTTCCAATAGGTGGATAACTCAGTTTAGGCAGTGTTATCTAAAAATGGTTCCAAAAATTAAAAACAAATGAATTTTGTACGGAACATACATAAGTATATTACGTTGCTCGCAAGTGTTCATAAAAAATAAAAACCAGTGTATCAACAGTATCTGAATCTAAATTCAGAATTCCTATAGTTCGCGTTTCGTCCCTATCGTTAAAAAGTTTGAAAGCGAGTAGTCACTGATTGAAAAAGTATTGGAATTCTCAATCCCATTATGCAACATCATGAAACAAATTCAATGCGGTTTCCTTTTACAGTAAAAATTGTTATAATGTCTTAGGTACTATTCAGCAGAACTCTGCTGAAGTGTTTGTGAACAAAAAAAACCTGAAAATGGAAAACTTTATGCCACTTATGCCGAAGTATGACAATTCTAATTTCTTACGAAATAAAAAATATTCCAAAATATTTTGACAAATTTCACCTATTTGATGCCGAAGAAAATCCTCGTTTATAGATTTCGATGGATAATTCAACCAAAACAGTTTGATCTAAAGTCTTTTTCAGCAAAACTACAGTTAAAAATAATATTTAATACCAAAAAATTTGAGCAAAATGTTGTCTTCGATCTGCGCTGTTTGGAAATTATGCTTCAAAAGGTATCAAAATATTCGAGTTAAAAATTGACTACATTTGACCTAATATTGACAGTTGTATTTTTAATTTAAAAAAAAACATGCTTTCTAAGAAAAAAAATTAAGAGATACAAAAGTTTTGTTTGAAATGGACCTAATGTTAACNATAGACACAGGTTCTTAATTAAAAATTGTAATTTTTAGTGATGCATAATTTATACAGTATAAGGTTATGCATTAAATAGTATATCGGGTAAATGGACTCCACGGCTTTACTGGCACATATGCACTCTTTTGTCGAAATTTTCCATGACCATTTTACATAAATGCGGCTGAATTTATTTGATCCACTGCTCAATTTCCTCCTTCAAGGTGTAAGGGTGGTTCTGGGCTTGTTGAAATAAACATTAGACCCCAAAGAAAGAAGTCCATGGGAAGTTACACTACCAGGAAATGACTCATGCAGTAATTCAGTTTCTTGGGCTGTATGGCATATGGCACCGTCTTGTTGAAACCACATGTCGTCTATATCTTCATATCTTCCTATTTAGTGACAAAAAACTGGATTATCATATCGCGATAGCAGGTAACTGTTATTGCCTGACCAGCCGCATTTTCGAAGATGGTCCAATGATACCTCCAGCCCAAAATCCGTACCAAGCAGTAACACGTTATGGATGCATTTGTTTTTCAACAATCACTAGTGGATTTTCTGAACCTCAAATGCGGTAACTTTGTCGATTAACGAAGCCAAGATGGAAGTGAGCCTCATCGCTAAAGATGATTTTGTTCGAAAAATCAGCATACACTTGTTCCATAATCCACTCAACAGACTCTCTTCGCTCTGCGAACTTTGTCAGCATGAAGATGTAAGTCTTACGTGAGAATACGCTGTAAAGAGCTTCTCGAAATATAAAATTCTTGACCACTGTCAGCAACACTCTCACGAACTGCTTCGATATTTTGTGTTGATTGACTTGTTGAAAGACAACCAAAGTGTTTAAGATCACTAATTGGCCCAGCCTAACTGAATCTTTCATTTAATCACTTCACAGTTGATGAAGTTAAATAATTATTCCGACCATATTCTGTACAAACATTGTGAACTGTAGCTACAAAACCTTTATTATTTTTTAAATATTGCTCAACAAACGCAAAATTCAAATCTTGCGTGACGACCGATACATTCCCGTACACCCAGAGTTATGGGGTTATGGAAGCCTGCAAACTCATACTCATATTATTTTGGAACCCTGATGCACCAAATCCACGTTCACACAGAGCTTTGTGGTTACACATTCACGTGCGCCTCGGGACACGAGGTTAAGAGGTTATGAGGTTAGTGAACTTTACAAAACTACAATCATGTAGTTTCAGATCTATAATGTATGAGATCCATGTTCCCACAGTTTCATGGTCCTACACTCTCCCATATCCCGTGTTGTGGGGATATGGGATTATGGGGTTAGGGAGCTACTGGGTTATGGGGTTACAGGTTTATAAAGTTTTGGTACAATGAGATCATGAATTCGAATGGTTTTTCCGATTACTGATTCAAATAATGTTCAAACATATTATGGCCAATATTCGATAGTTTTTACTTTAGTTTCAAGTCAGAAGATCCTACATACTTATGGACGTTAAAGAGGCCTTCTAACCTTACTGATGACGATTTTTTGCAAAAAAAGAAAAATAATTAGACTCGCAAATTACAGCAGATTTTATTATTTGTCGTATTCTATTAATAACACATGAACATAAAGAAAAAGTCCCGACCCAAGAAATCCACATATCACTTCCAAAGGAATTCGATGCGCTGAACACGATCCTGTAGTAAAAATTCATGACTTGCCGATGAATTACGGAGAAAAGTGAAATTTTCACCCATTTTTTTTCTGAGAAATATCGAGTTCATGAGTAAATGTTGTTAATGGCATCGTGTTCAGCGCCTCAAAATACTACGAAAATTATATATTTGGACAAGCTTTAGGAAAACATAAGGTTTGACGTTTGACTCATATTTACGCTTTTTTACACAAAATTTTGACTACAGACAGACTCGTGTTCAGCGCACCGGATCCTCCGGAAATGATATGTAGATTTCTTAGATTTGGACGTTTATATAAAATGTGCTTCCTTACTGAGAGACAGGGTATTTTATTTCAAATTTCTTGCCCATTATTTTGATATTATTTATTAGGCAGAAAGTTTCGGCACCTTAGGAAATATTAAACTATCATAAAATATCGTTTCTCGCCATTTCAAGAGTCCCACAGCAGCGACAAAGAAGTAGTTTGCCTGCCCTATAAATTCAACGCCACTGATGGAATAGTCATTTTGGTATCATTGTTTAATGTTTAAATATTTTTTACGAAACTGCCTTACTTCATAATTTTTGAGTAATTATTTCGAGGTAATTGAAGTTAAAGACAGGGTTGTATAATATTCTTATTTTAACGTTTAATCTATTGAAGCTATCGTGAAAATTGCATTGGTTAAGTGAAATAAGATATACAGGGTACTCCTTAATGATATGCCAATATTTAAGGGATTTTCTAATAGAAAATTAATGATAGTTTGATCTATGGTCCAAAAATGTCTCGTGGCGAAAATACTCGACCTTCAAATTTTTGAAAAAATGAAATTAATTTACAAAAAGTTAACTATACAGGGTGTTCCTTAATGATGCGAATATGTAAGGGTGTGATTCTAAATGGAAAAAATTATAATTTGCTTTATAAATCAAAAATGTTCCATTGCGAAAATACGAGGAGTTAAAATTTTAGGAAAAAAAAAGGAAATTAATTAATATTTTCGAAACCGCTTGAGATATTTCAGTAATATTTAGTGCGTAGTGATAGTTAATAAAGACGTACGTTTTTCAATACAAACATAATTTTTAACTCTAACAGTGGCGTGCGTACAAGCACTGACTTTAATATTTTTAAAGAAAAAATGGTACGCTAATGATGTTTTCTCAAATACTGCAAAGTAATTAAGAGAAATAATAATTGCAGCATGTTATAGAATAAAAAATACTCCAGAATAATTAAAATTAAATTAAAATCGAAAAACATGCGCCTTTATTAACTATCACTATATACTAAATATCACTGAAATATCTCAAGCAGTTTCTAAAATATTAATTAATTTCCTTCTTTTTCCTAAAATTCTAACTCCTCATATTTTCGCAAGGGAACATTTTTGTTCTATAAAGCAAATTATTATTAATTTTCCATGTAGAATCACACCCTTACATAATCGCATATCATTAAAAAACACCCTATATAGTTAGCTTTTTGTAAATGATTTAAATATATTTTTGATATGTAGTACGATAATTTAGGAAAAGAGAATAAGCACACAAACCAGTAGGTACCAAGAACTAAGCTTTTTGAATTTTAAACGTTATTGCATATTGCCCGCGTATTTGAAATTTTACTTCGTTTATCCCGAAAATTAGTCGTAATAGAACAAGATAACATTATTTACATAAAACATGTTCAAAAATTAAAATATACAACAGGGTGAGCCATTAGTGTAAGAAAGTAAAATAACTCCCTTGTTATTCATAATACAGAAAAAAGTTTATATAAAAGTTATACAGAATCAAGAAACCTAAACTACAAAATTAATTTGAGACATACAGGGCGATGAGTAAAAACGAGACACGCCAAATACTAAATTATTTAAATGGGACACCCTGTATATTTTTAAACATATGGATTTCCGAGAAAATTCTATATATGGTAACAGTTTATCATTTTAGTGCGGGGTTGCCAAGTTATGTAGAAAATTCTTCGAATTTTGGAAAAAACATGATCTCGAAGAAGTTGTATACTTTCAACCACTTGGAGCAAAAATATTTGACAGAATTATAGGCAAATGTTAGGCAAAGACTCCTATATTAGCTAATATCTATATTTTATACAGGGCATTTTTTATAATACGATCATTTTTAGAAAGTTTAAACTTGATTTTCTAAAATTTTTCAAATAATCAACCCACTTCAACTTTTATTAAGCATGTTCTATATCTAAAATTGTTAGTTTTTATATAGCAACATTTCTGAAAAAACTTAATTTTTATTATTTTATAGAATATCACAAATAAATATTAACTAATAAAATTAACTCAAAATGGAATGATAAATTATGAACTGACAAGTTAACACAATGTGATAGTTTTTTCCAAAGCCATTTCGTGCGACCGAAAATAATAAAAATTGGGTTTTTCCAGAAAGGTTGCTATATCTTAAAACTAACAACTTTAGGTGTGGAACATAGTTAATAAAAATTGAAGTGGACTGATATATGAATAAAATAGAACAATCAAGTACTGGGTGTTCCATTTGAAAAATTTTAGAAAATCATGTTTAAACTTTCTTAAAATGATCGTATTATAAAAAATGTCCTGTATAAAATATCGATATTAGCTTCTATGGGAGCCTTTGTCTAACATTTGCCTATAACTTTGTCTAATATTTTTGCTTCAAATGTTAGTAGTTGAAAGTTAATACAACTCCTTCGAGGTCATGTTTTTCCAAATTTCGAAGAATTTTCTACATAACTTGGCAACCCCGCACTAAAATATTAAACTGTTTATATTGCCACATATAGAATTTTCTCAGAAATCCATTTGTTAAAAAATATACAGGGTGTTCCATTTAAAAAATGTAATATTTGGCGTATCCCGTTTTTACTCATCGCCCTGTATGTTTCAAATTTTGTCCTTTCGGTTTTTTGATTCTGTACAACTTTTATATAAACTTTTTTTCTATATTATGAATAACAAGGGAGTTATTTTACTTACTCACACTAATGGCTCCATGAGTGGCGTAGAATTTAGAGGGAGGGACAGTTTAATGTTTCCTGAGGTACCAAAACTTTCTCTAAGTATGATAAAGAAGTAAGAAACTATATGTTTTCCAAGTGTTTAGAGTTAAATCTGTATATTTTGGCCCAAGAATTATTGACGTATTAATGATTAACCCTGTATATTTATCACTACAATTACCTTCATAGCACTTTTTTCTATAACTAACCTAAAAACTACCGTAGACAAAAATATTTATATTAGCTATTTCATATTTTATATTGTTAAATATCAGTTCCACTCAACAGTGTCCTAAATATTAGAATTTTAAATTATAATGTTCCTTAAAAATATATAATTGTTTCACTACATAAACCTAATTAGCACAATGTCAGTTATTTAACAGTCTCCCGTAGTAAACAAGAGTCACGTTTAATCAATATATTTGTTGCTAAATATCCCCATTCTCGAACCGATAAAGCGTTGACGTCAACGAACTGTGCTGCTCGGGACTAAAAATTTCAATGTACCCACCAACCAAACTAAAAGCAATTGAACCTCGGAAAACCCTAACTTTTATTTGCAGATATAAAAAGAATTATCTAGTAGTGCACTCGCATATATTATATCCATCCAATCCTGTTGCTGCAGTGGAGTGAAAGTGGTCGTTCAGAATGAAGCCCATCGCATATTTTTTCTTCGCTGTGATCCAGTCCGACTTGTTGTTGGCCTTGTATGTGCCCCAGGAGTACGTAGTTCCGGAACCAAAGTTCGAGGTGTACTCATCTGGTGGTTTTTCGGTGAGCATACCTCACGAAGATGGAATACAACTGTTCTCGTTCCATGGAAACGTCAATCGACCCATGGTTGGCTTGACGGCTGGTCAGTTTTCTAGAGATGTAGTGAGTAGGAACAATGACAGATGGGTGTACGAAAACAAGAACGCCAAATTGGAGCTAGGGGATGTGATATATTTCTGGGTGCTGATCATCAAGGATAACTTGGGCTATAGATATGACAATGGACAGTTTGTTTTCAAAGGTAACTTGTTTTTTCTGTATATTTGGCCAAAAAAATTTTATACGCGGAAAATTAATATGGACAGCAAATTTTAGTTCCAAATACTAATTGGGAGGCTTTAACTTTAACTATTCAAATAAATAACTAAAGGATCAGTAAAGGGGTCGAACTTAATTTTGCATAATCAGAAACATCTCATACTGAGAAAGTAGCTACTTCATCTTGACTGCACATTAACACTACAACACAAACACTATAAACGTTTCAAAAATTATTTGTTTTTGTTTTCAAAACTCAAATTGACACATACATGTGATATTTTGCTGTCTTGTGTATCTAGTTTTCATAAAAATATTATATGTATAATGTTATTATTTACTTCGCCATTTAGAATATTCCACAGACAACTATTAAAATTTAAAGAGTAATGAAATCCTCTCATAAGGAGAGATGTAATCAAATTCCTGTAATAAAGTAATATTTTATTCGAAAGATTACATTTTTGGAAACAAAATAGATACGTAAAAGATATGCTATTAGACAATTAATCAAAGACTTGTTGATAGAAGTTTTGAAAACATTGAAAATAAAAATAATTTAATGACAGCAACAGATTATTACAAATATAGTAAAAATATATTGTTCTCATTCAAAGTTTATCTGAAAAGTTAAAAAGGATTACGACACTCATAATTTTATTTATAATTAGTCATTTCTTTTGTAAAAGTTTATATATTCAAGGTGGCTTATTTTTTAAATGGAAAGAGATAATTTTTAAACTATTTTTGGGGAACTTCCAACATACAGGGTGTCCCGTTCATGTTTCCTCGTGAGAAAATAATAGGGGTAGTTCATGTAGCGTTTTTTTCTTAGACGTCCTGTTTTCGAGATACAGTGTGTTGAAGTTGTTACTTTCCAAATGGTTTTCCTTAATTATTATCTTTAAATCTGCTAAAGATAAAAATGTCAAAATTTATACACGAGTAAACATCAACTGTGAGTTAAGATGTTAAGAATAATGTGCAAATGGTTTCTTTCTGAAAATCAGTGTCGCCGATACAGGTAATTGGAGGGGTACAAACGATAAAAAAATATGTTAAAAGTCAAAATTTATTACATTTCTAAACGGTTCTGTAAACTCTAAAGCATATTCCAAAAAAAAGGTATACTTGCCGAAATTCGGTAGCAGGTACCATTTTCGATAAAAATGAAGTTGCATTTTTTTGCTGACATAAAGCGGCACAAGTACATTAACAAAATATTAAATTGAAAGAGGACTTCACCATTGACTGAGCTGAAGACATTTAGCTACCAACAGTATTTGCATTTAAGACTATAATTTTAATTTCTTACGTACCTATTACATGAAACAGTTAAATTGTAAGGTAACTGACCCAGTAATTGACACATTAAGGAATAATCTCATTTGACCTTATTTATTATTATTATTATTATTTATTATTATTATTTTATTTGACCTTTGACACCTTATGCATCTATGAAATAAAGGTTATAATGAATTACTTATACATTATTAGGTGTTATAGACTTTATGTTCCAATTGTATAGTAGGGAAGATTTGTTGTATAAAGACCAGTATCCGAATTTGTATATAACAATTGTATTAACAGAATTATTCGTTCTTATACAAAATATGTTTCCGTTTTTAACGTGTAAAACACATCTTATAATGGTTAAGTGATCGTCACCTCTCGGTGCATAATCGGTTATGATC
>NW_019416982.1:163037-165285 GCF_000390285.2 Anoplophora glabripennis | reverse complement strand
GAATAATCTCATTTGAGTAGAGCTTTCTTTTAATTCAGAATAAAATATTAGGACATTTGAAGGTTTTACTGAATACTAGATATACCAATCTAAGTAACCAATAAAAATAATTTAAGATACTTAAGTTTATAATTTATTTAATAATACTTTTATTTCAAATTTACCAAAACCCCCAGTAATTGACATGTTCGTTTTGAGAATGAACCAGTCTTTGACTTAAGGTGGAATAATAATTGACAGTGAAATAGTTACATACATTTATTTTATTTAAAAAAATATACCTAAATGTGTAGCTAAAATATTGTTATATTTGTTTATATCTTTTAATTTCTGGAACTTTATATATTCCTCTTTTGCTGATTTCTTGGGGAGTTTTAATCACTCGCAGTACATCATTAGCATTGTACCTTATAGTGTCTTTTGGGGATGGCCATTTCCATCCTTGACCACTTGCTTTCATTACATCAACGTAAAACTCGTCTTCGTCAATCTCAATTACTCGTCCAGGATAGTATAGATTATCGTAACACACAATTACATAACTGTTAACAGCAACTGTTTTTTTTAGATACTTCAAAATCATCTGAAATATCTGATGACGAAGATTCGCACTCTGTTACAGATTCTTTAGAAGAAATAGCTACTTTGTTTTTTCTCTCTATTCGTTTCTTTTTTGAGTTCTGTAATGCGGTTGCTTTTTTCTCTGCTCGAATTCTTTTCCTTTCTTCAACTTCTAATAACTTAGCATTCTTCTTTTCTTCCTTCTTATAATATTCTTTCCACTGGGAGGAAGTAGCAACAGAAGGGACTTTTTCTGTAATTTTGGTAATAAAATAGGTGAAACCAATAATTGACATGCACTGGTACCAGTAATGGACATGGTACAAACAGGTCAGGTTAATTTAAAATGGTATGTCAATTACTACTCTTCACATTCTAGATTAGATGACTGAAAAAAGATCATTTTCGTTAAGCTTCTCCTGTAAATAACTAACGGCATTCAGACAAAATGAATCTTATAAGCATAGACCCAGTCATTGACATACATGTTATTAAGTGGGACTTATAGGACGTTAGAAGTAGTAGTAATTGACATCCCCTTAAAATACAATAAAATTGATTGAAATCGATAATAATGTAGTTTTTATAAATATACTACAACCAAATAAACATAATATATTACTACAAGTTTAATAAAAATGATCAAGATTTCTTACCTGCAGTTCTTAACCTCAAAGTTAAGAAGACAGATACTCTTCAGTTGTATATAAAGTGCCGAATGTTTCAAATTTATTTTCAAAAAATAGAACAAACATGACAGTTATCTTAAATAATCACTATATAACACAAATTTCATTTTGTTTTCACTCTAGCACGCCTACACCTCTTAAATTTAATGCAATACTGAAGAGAGAACAGCATATGTGTCTATTACTGGGAGGTGTCTATTAGTCCTTCCTTTACCTTAACTAAAAAAAAAAAAATTAAATTTAATTATTATAAAGTTTCAGCCTGTTGTAAACTAACATTTAATAAAGTAATTCAAAATAAACGGATTATGGTAATTAATTATCTATTAATAACTAATTTTAGATTTTGTACACTACCATTACTAAAATAAACAGTTGTTGAATGGACTGAATTGTTGATGGACATGAATGCTTAAAAAAAGTGATAAGAACAGAAAAATATTAGGAAACACACTCGGAGACATACAGAACAAAACAGCTGCACAAGTGAATAAGTGAGCAAAATTCGAAATAATACAGTAGATGCTACAATTGTCCCCTATTTTCTTCTATGCAACTTCATTTTCAAATGGTATACATGCTACCGAATTTCAACAAGTATGCCTTTTTTGTAGTAGGTATGCTTTAGAGCAGGGGTCGGCAAGTAATTTTAGATGGGGTCCGGATACTTTTGAAAATTTTTAACGAGGTCCAGAAAAAAAATTCATATTTAATATTTTTTTATTTTAATTTGGACTCAAATTTAATTTACTTACTAACCATTAATAACTGACACACTCACACAATTGTAAAATACTAGAAAAAATGATAAGATTGGCACTTAAACGTAAAAAACATTTTTTAAATAATTTATTTGAGTAATTTATACTTTCAAAAAATTTTTGGCGGTCCAATATTTTACCTTTCGTGGTCCGGACCTGGACCGCGGTCCGCCAGTTGCCGACCCTTGCTCTAGAGGATCCTCGTAACCTGTTCGCAGGCGACTATGCGACTAACAT
>NW_019416982.1:132506-162640 GCF_000390285.2 Anoplophora glabripennis | reverse complement strand
AAAAACCGAGCAGGAATCGCTATTTTCAAATTCTGAGCGGATTTTGACCAGATTTTGTATAAAGGGGTTTTTTGGGTCGCTGATTACGAATATGAATTCACATTGTAAAAATTCAAGATGGCTGATCCAATATGGCGGGTGTACTTTTTTGAAATCCACCGATTTCAGTAAAATTTGGCATCATAAGGATTGCTGGTTGATCTCACCTTCATTAATCACACATCTGGAGCCAGATTTTCATAAATCAAGGTAAAATTTGTAGGCAGAGTCATAATTTTAGGCCGAGTAGGCGGCATTTTTTCGGCAAAGTCACATTTTTAGATTGAAGGCATAAGCAGATGCAGTGATGTGCTGTGTGGCAGTAATGTGTCCTTTTCCTTGAACTTTAAAATTATTAAGAAATAAAAGCATCTAAATGCCATAGGAAAACTGCATAGTAGTTAAAAAAATCTGATTGGAAAACCATAAGCCCATGCACGACTAAATAAATGAAAGAATAAAGTAGAAACTTTTTTGTCTTGTCCCATGGAAACAAGCACATCACACTACACATCATTACATGTGTAGAGTCCTTAAGTCATTTTTTTAAGCGAAGTCACATTTTTAGACGGAGTGGAATCTTTTACCTTGATTTATGAAAATCTGGCTCCAGATGTGTGATTAATGAAGGTGAGATCAACCAGCAATCCTTATGATGCCAAATTTTACTGAAATCGGTGGATTTCAAAAAAGTACACCCGCCATATTGGATCAGCCATCTTGAATTTTTACAATGTGAATTCATATTCGTAATCAGCGACCCAAAAAACCCCTTTATACAAAATCTGGTCAAAATCCGCTCAGAATTTGAAAATAGCGATTCCTGCTCGGTTTTTTGAGGTTAGGAAAAAACCACACGTTCTAGCTTAATTCTGACAGTGGATTTGAATTCAGCAGAATCTTTTACATATAATGCACTATTTGATGTGGAAATAAATTTTTTTCCAAATTTTTCCAGTAAATTTTCATCAATGTTTACTATTTTTCACAAGTTTTTTGAGGTTAGGAAAAAATTGTGACTTGATGGGCCAATTCTGACCCCAGATTCGTGTTCAAATTACTACGAAAAATATATGTCGCATAAAAAGTATACCCAACTTTTTTTTTGTGTGGCTGTGAATTAAGGAAAACCATTTGGAAAGTAAGAACTTCAACACATTGTATCTCGAAAACAGGGCGTCGAAGAAAAAACTTTACATGAACTATCCCTATTATTTTTCCATGAGTAACTTGCACACAAGTTTTTTTTTCAAAACATGAACGGGACACCCTGTATACATTTTCCTTCATAACTTCTCTATTCTAATAAGTATTACTTGCTTAGGTTATCATGTAATGTTATAAAAAACATTTAGGTATTAATAACTTTACCACATAGAGAAAGGTGTGAATTAAATAATATATAAACTAAGATAGACTGTTAAATTTGTATATACGTTAAAAGAGCAGAAACTATCAATTTCTCTTAAAAACTTGGCAGCTATATTTTTAATATGTACCTTTATAGAATATTTCTATAAAATTAGATATTCAAAACTGTACTTACCTATACAAATAAATCCATTCAATTTGTTGTACGCATGTTGTGTGTCAAAAAATCGTAGTATTTATTTATAAGACTTATCTACTTGACCAAAATAAGGGCTCAATAATCCGAATCTCTCAACCAGCTTGAGCTCTTTATTCGTGATTTAGGACCTAATTACAATAATTCGAATCCATAATCACTTTTACATAATGGGTGTTCCATGGCAAATCACTGACGTCGTGGTTTTTGATATTTTTTAGTAACCATTTAGAATAGCTTTCATGAATTTTTTCCAATTTTTATTTCAATCCCCCATTTGAATATTTTGGGTAGAAAAAATTTCATATACCTAAGGATATCATAATTTTTTTTATCTCCTTAAAAAAATTTTCAAAAATATCATCTTGCAATATGCAAATTTTTGAAACAAGTTCTAGAGAGGGATATTTCTTTATTCTATTTTTTTGTATTTTAAATTTTTACAAATAGTGTACGCTATTAAACCAAATTTTATTATATATGTAAATCACATGACAAAAAATATTATATCTTTAAAACTACCTCTATTAATATTATAAATATCTAAATTATTAATAACTAAATATTCTGTCTTTTTTTCAGTATTAGAAAGTTTATGTTGCATAATGCCATAATATGTTGTTATATTTTTGATTATTTATATTTAGTAAAAAATATTTATGTATTGTATGTAGGTTAACGAAGAAATAATATTAATAGAAGAATATTGAATTTTTTGTAGTAAATTTGGTTTAATAATGTACGCAACATTATCAAAGAAGATTCCGCTCTAGAATCTATCTCATAATTTTACGTTTTAAAAGATGAAGATTTTTTTTGAGAATTTTTCGGAGAAAAAATCGAAACTCTTTAAAAGCATATTTTTGGTTTAAAAATGAAAAAACACCTCAAAACAGTAAAGATGCATAATTTTTATATTTTTTTTTATAAAACTACATCTCAAAACGAACAAAATGAACAAAAAAGGTTTACGAGATCTTTAGTTCTCTCCGAGTTACAGGTATTTGAAAATTTCTTACCCAAAATATTCAAATGCTCATAACTTCTTCAGGGGTTGAAATAAAAATTCATGAAAGCTACTCTAAATGGGTACTAAAATCTATATACAGGGTGTTAATTAAGTATGTACAATAAATTCAACAGATAATTATTTGAGTGATTTTAAGACAAAAAGTTCATATAAACATTGGTCCGCATATGCTTCGTTTTCAAAATACAGGGTGTTAACACTACACTGAAAAGAATAAAAATAGTAAACCCCTTCCGTCAAAAGAATCAATCGATTGATGTTATGAATTTAGTTTTACCTATTTTAAATTTGTTTTTCTTTTCACTGTGGCAGAGATGCCCAATTAAATAAACAAATAAATAAAGTACTAAACTCAAACATTACAGACAAAGGCAATTAAATTACTTTAACGTACAATTAAAAAATTAGATGTTAAACATACTAAAACTTGCAAACGGAATCTATCATAATGGAAACAGACAGGAAATGTATAAATATAATTCTATCGAAAACGTACCGCAAGGCATTACAGGGTAGTAAAGAACTTTTCGGCAAAATCCAAAAACAGGTCAAATTTGTTTCTGAGGGGGACAACTTTTGGCTCAAAAAGCATACCAAAATCTTCAACCCCCTAAGTGGGGGTGCTATCCCCTAAATTTTTTCAAATGGGAATGGGGGTCAAGTGGNTATTAGATTTTGGGTCAAAGTATTTTATTTTTTAATTAAGTTATCTTTCCTAATTAATAATGTGACATAAGTAAGTGAAATTATCACTGTATTTGGCTAAATAAATGTTTAAATTATAAATGTTTTCAAAAAATTTCGCTTCAATGTTTTTAGTAAGTCATTTAAATATCTCTTAATGGTTGACATAATTTGAATTTTTCCTGTTTTTTGAAAAACAAAGATTCCATTTTTTACATCATTTACTTTATCGTAGTATACTTTATCTAGTATTTTATCGTTTAATGTAAGGGATGTCCCAAAATTCATGCAAGAAGTAATTTTAATAGAAAACACAGGTTTTTAAATAAAAAATGAAATTTTTTTATTTATTCATAAAGTTTACAGTATAGGGTTGCGGAAAAGAAAAGCATATCGGATAAATGGCCTTTACGGCTTTGCTGGCACACACGCACACTTTTGTTGAAATGTTTCATGATCGTTTTGCATAAATAAGTCTGAATTTTGTTGATATGAATTTTGTTGATACAGCGCTCAATTTCCTCCTTCAAGGCGTGGGTGGTTGTAGGATTGTTGGCATAAACCTTAGACCTCGAACAACTCCAAAGAAAAAGTCCAACGACGTTAAATCGCATGATCGGGGCGGCCAATTCTGATCACCGAAACGACACGATCAGGAAATTCAGTAAATTAACTGTTTCTTGGGTTATATGGCATGTCGCCCCGTCTTGTTGAAGCCATATCTTGCAATTTAGCCACAAAAAACTGGATTATCATATGGCGACAGCGAGTACCATTAACCCTTATTGCCTGACCAGCCGCATTTTTGAAGAATAATCCGCACCAAACGGCGACATGTTGTGGATGCATTTGTTTCTCAACAATCACTCGTGGATTTTTTGAATACCAAATCCGACAATTTTATCGACTAATGAAGCCATCAAGATGAAAATGAGCCTCATCACTGAAGATGATTTTGTTCGCAAAATTAGCATCCACTTGTTTCATAATCGAACTCTCTGCGCTTACGTGGTCAGCAGACTTCAGTTCTTGAGTCAATTGAACTTTGTAAGCATAAAAATGCAAATCTTTCGTGACAATGCGCTGTACAAAGCTTTTCGAAATGTCCATTTCTTGACGGTGCCGAATTGATATTCCTGGAATCTCAGCAACACTCTCACGAACTGCTTCATATGTTGAACAACTTCTTGAAGGACGGCCAGTGTTTAAGATCACTAATTGATCCAGTCTCCCTAATTTTTTCAATTAATTTCTCCACAGATAATGAAGTTAAATCATTATTCCGGACATATTTTGTAAGAAAACTGCGAACTGTAACTACTAAACCTTTATTATTTTTAAAATATTACTCAACAATGAAAACGTGTTGTTCCTTCGTGCAGCGTTCCATTTTTAATAGCCTTGAACTGTAAGCTGTCACGCTGTCTTTTTTTAGTTGGCAAGAATTTACTTCACAAATGGCGCAAAATTCAAATCTTACGTGAATTTTGGTACACCCTGACATTGTGACACCCGAGGGCCTCTGGCTTGAACTATGTACCTTGGTGTGGGGTAATATTATCCTATAACACCCGTAGTGATTTCAAATTTGTTTGACATTTAATCTGTATTGATATTAATAAATGTTAGTTGTAAATTCTAATGTTGAATTCATGTTGAATTGAGGTACTTCCATTCCCAGTAATATTTGTGTATTGTTAATTTGAATATTTTTATTTAAAAAATATTCATAATATATTTATATTCTCTAATTCCTTCCAAAATTAGTATATGTCCATTAAATGTCTAAACAACTTTTCTTAATAAAACGTCTTGCCATTTTTTAGAATTTCTGACGATGCAGACGATTGCTCGTATTATCGTATTAATATTTATAGAAATGTAATCATATAAATTATTTCCAGATAACTCGTAATTTCTGCCTTTCACTGCCTGTATAAAAATTTCTTTATCCCAGATTTTTATTATTATAAATCATCTTATTCAACTTGTGATGGCATTTATTGACTACTAGATGAAAATCTAGTTCTAGTTGCATTACAAATAAAAGAAGCGAAAAGCATACAAGTCTATAGAAAACTCCATTAATTTATATTAATGTATTATATTATGTATTTATATTAATGTAAATTATATTAATTAAGATATTCTTCAATACCAATATTGATTCCTCTCATTAATAAGAACATAAAGAGTAATATTAAATTTTTCCTATAAGCTCTACGATTGGAGGTGAAACACGGTTTTTAATCAATGTATGTAAAATTTGCAACAAAAATCTAATCAGCAGTTACAGAATAGAGGGGTCTGAGAGGGTTTCAACTGTAAAAAAATATTTTTTACTTTAAAAAATTTATATGAGCAAAAATCTTGACATTGTTATTAGAGGCTCGTCAGCAAGGAATCATGGGTGCTTAAATTTCTCAACAAATAGAGACAAATAGTTATTGAAATATTGAATCGATTTCATTTAAATAAATGCGTTTTTGCAGAACTTTCATGTATTTTCACATTTTTCGCGGCTAAAAATGCGAATAATTTTGTCATGATTCACGGATTTTCATCAATTGGATAAAAAAATTTCTGGAGGTACAAAAGATTTAATTGGAAATTGTCTATCAAAATCTGTATAAAAGAAAATTCCCTTTAACATCAAATGACTTTTTTTTGCTAGTTCAACCCTGCAGATCCATTGTAATTTCGACGCCGCTAGTTAGTCTTTGATTTTCCTTTTTCCTCTATTTTAAATTCTAATTCTAATTCAAACAAATCTTATCAAATGAAGTCAAACAATGTTCTTCGGTAGCAGAGATCTAAGTATGCAAATGATATCTAACCTGGCAGACTGCTGATATTGCTGGAAACAACTACTATATGAGTAACATGCTCCAATGAGCGTTGAATTATAGAACAACTATATATTTTTTTATACCTGTCGTTTGATTATGTTCAAGTTCTATAGCACCGCGGCCTTATCAAGCGTATTGTGCATCTCTCTGTTCAGTAATATTCAGCAAGTAGTTTTGTCCTTTTTACAAAGCCCAAAAGCTTCCTTACTGAAACTTCTCTCAGTTCCTTAGGTTCCAGAACAGGTTTTCCTAGGAAATTGTATAGATGTTTCCTAAAGTGACAATGTCACGTTGTAAGTCCCGTCACTTTCCTAAGACGATTTTTAGTCAAGCTCAGCAACTCATTCATTGCTTTGTGAAAAAACACTCCCATAAGTTTCTTCGCACGGTTTTACCCTGGCATTGAACCCCAATACTTTCTATGTTCTGACTCAGTCCATTTGCCTAAAGCCCCCCTGATCACATGTGTCACAGAAGGGCTCCAGACCAAAGAATTCTATTTCTTCGAACCTCTTCCTAGCAAGTTCATCCGCGTTCTCATTTTCGTCGTTTTTGAGTCCTGGAACCCAACACAATCTAATGGCAGTTAGTTCAATCAGCATTTGGAAACATTCCCACGCAAGTTGAACTACCTTGTGTGTGTGTGTGTGTGTGTGGCTAAAGCTTTAATTGCTGATTAACTATCAGAGAATATGTATATAAGTTTATGATTATAACCNTCAATTAATTTCTTCACAGATAATGAAGTTAAATCATTATTCCGGACATATTTTGTAAGAAAACTGCGAACTGTAACTACTAAACCTTTATTATTTTTAAAATATTACTCAACAATGAAAACGTGTTGTTCCTTCCTGCAGCGTTCCATTTTTAATAGCCCTGAACTGTAAGCTGTCACGCTGTCTTTTTTTAGTTGGCAAGAATTTACTTCACAAATGGCGCAAAATTCAAATGTTACGTGAATTTTGGGACACCCTGACATTGTGATACCTGAGTTTTGTCCTTTTTACAAAGTCCAAAAGCTTCCTTACTGACACTTCTCTCAGTTCCTTAGGTTCCAGAACGGGTTTTCCTAGGAACGTCATTCTACTACATTAACAGTAAAGCTTCATCATCCAAGTCACATCACCAGCAGACCAAACTATCTACAAGCCTTAGATTGTATAGATGTTTCCTAAAGTGACAATGTCACGTTGTAAGTCCCGTCACTTTCCTAAGACGATTTTTAGTCAAGCTCAGCAACTCATTCGTTGCTTTGTGGAAAGAACACTCCCATAAGTTTCTTCACACGGTTTTACCCTGGCATTACCCCAATATTTTCTATGTTCTGACTCAGTCCATTTGCCTAAAGCCCCCTGATCACATGTGCCACAGGAGGGCTCCAGACCAATGAATTCTATTTCTTCGGACCTCTTCCTAGCAAGTTCATCTGCTTTCTCATTTCCGTCGTTTTTGTGTCCGGGAACCCAACACAATCTAATGGCAGTTAGTTCAATCAGCATTTGGAAACATTCCCACGCAAGTTTTGAACTACCTTGTGTGTGTGTGTGTGTGTGTGGCTAAAGCTTTAATTGCTGATTAACTATCAGAGAATATGTATATAAGTTTATGATTATAACCTCTATGTACATTGTCGCGAAGATATCTGTTTGGAATACAGTGGGAAACCTCCTCCGACTGCAGCTTGCACTCCGTCTGGGTCTGAGTCCATATATTCCTGCACCCGCCTCCCTGGTCGTTTTGGAGTCATCCATAAACCATACCAGGATCTTTCAGGAAATCAAACCTTTCCTCCCATTTGCTCTGATCTTCCATTTGAGTTTCGAATGGCTTGTGGAAGTGAAACCTTGGAACCATCTTGTCGGATGCCATCCTCAGAGTTGGTTCCGACATAGATGATTCCATAATCCTGAAATAGGGACTACTTCTCAGTCGTTACTATTCCTGAGTCGGTATGATAACCACACTTCTCTTGCCACCACTGTATGGAGCGGTTGTAGATTTAGCATGACTTCTAGCGCAGCTGTCGTTATACCCAAGTAGACCAATCTGTATTGTATTTGTATCTGTATTTAGATAATTATTAATTATTGATTGTTTAATAGGTATTATTGTGGTTTAATTTAATCCTATTCCCATATTCACAATATCAGCAGTTACGAATCTTGCCTGTGGTTAGATATTTTTGGCCTACCTAAAATTCTGGTATTGAAGGAGATTGTTTGATTTAATTTTTTTATTTGTTTTAACCAATACCTTTAAAATACAGTAAAAAAAATACACATATATACCCATATACAACCGATACCACCCGAAACCTTTCTACTTACTATAATTCGAACCGTACTAGAAAAATACCGTCGTTCACGGCAGAAAGCCATAAGCGTTAAAAATTAATTTTATGGCTTTGTAAAGCGGCCGTATCGCAACGAATTATCCGCGAACATACTCTGTGCATAGGTGTAATAATTAACTGAGAACATGAATAAAACATAAACAATTCTGGGCATAACCGATTCCCAGATCGCGTGTCAAATTCACGAAAACACGAAAGCTTTTTAATTTATTTAGCGGGCGGCTCGTAAACGTGTCAATTTTAGTTTATATTAACGCGAACCGGGGTCTATTTATAGCCGTAAAGTTTAAGATGGACGAAAAATCACGAGCGCAACGGGGAAAATTGGGTTAGCGTTAGGGCGATCAGCAGAATTTAAATTTATGCCTACAGGGAACTTCAGGGTATGATTGAGAAATTTCCAGTATTGTATAACTCAAGGTTATTTGCAACAGTTTGAATTATAAAATAAAAAATAATAATAATTCATTAAAATCATGGATAACTAACACATAAGTTCAATAGTATACAAAAACATGCTGGAAGAACAATTCATAGTACTTGTATGATTCCTTTAATATCGTTCATATATATATTTGAATCGTATTTAATATCGAATTATTAATAAGTGGATGCATCCATTAGTAGCATTTTTTATTTGTATATAGTGTTTACAAACGTGGAAATTATTTTTAAAAGATATCTTTTTATATTGTGGGAAACAACTGTTCTGCAGATTACAGCCTTATTCAGCATTTAATTTCTCCAATATCTAGTAAACAGCTAAAATCATTCGTCGGTAGAATCGCCAGAAATAAACCGATTTCTGACTAATTAGTATGAAACCATTATAGCGTATTTTGTAAAAGTTCATACTATAAAGAGATCGGCAGCTCTTGTAGCGGAGGCACATGAGAAGTGGGTTAGTTCTAATTTTTATAAAATGATGTTAAACGGGCGCCAACCTACAAATAAATTAAACTTATTATACTCTATAAATGTTTCCTCACCTCGTAGGTAGAGATTTGCATAGAAACAAAATGCACAAATGAAGTATGTTTTTTACAAATTGTCGTCCTGGGGTGTACTGGGATGTTCTGCGGAGTTCATGGGTGTGTATAGATGGTCCGGAGTGTGCCGGAATCGGGGTTTACGAATCTGATGTCGCAGTGGTTGACCGAAATCTCTACCAGGCTACCATAAAAATTATTTACTTGCTGTTCAAAGTTCACTTAGAATAGACCAACGATGGATGGCAACTTCTCTTAAATCTTCATTAAATCTTGTATGACTTTACTTACTTTAGTTACTAATCTTCGCTAACGACTCGAAAATTCTTTACTTATTATAATTTTAATTATAAATCTTTAATTTTTAAACTTTATACAAATCTTTAATCAAACATTAACTCGAGCCTGAAATCTTAATCAAAATCTTTACTCGAAAATACTTTATTTCGATATTAATTTGATTTTAAATTTTCTTTACTGAAGAAAATCTTTACTCATAAATTTTTAAACAACTCTTTGTAATCTTTATAGATAAATCTTTGTAACCTTTATAAATCTTTACTGGTAAGCTCTAATGAGAGAGGAAAAAACGGAATTCTATTAGCACGTGGTTGTACGGCATTGAAGGTCATAGAAAATAAGAAAAATTCAAGTGGTTAAGAAAACTGAAATCTACTAGTTTGAATTTAAAAAACTAGAAATTTAAATATTTGTTTAATCACCTTTATACGATGGATTTCATTGTTCACAGGTGATTAAATTTAGGTAAACTTTCGGTTTAGATTTAAAATCACACACGAGCTCGTTGCTTTACCAGAAAATCAAAGAGAGCTTCAAGTCGCTCCGACAAGGGTTTTTATTGAATTAAATTTCATAAAAACTCAACCATTATGATTGGTCGTTCACAAAATAAATTTCGAATAGGGCAACTGCTAATTAATCACCACTGAACAGGTTCTAACACTGACCATAACCTAGGTCCAAACTACATATTATTCAGTATTCGAGTATCCAGCTTGATATGACAAATTATATATTCACTTTATGTCTATAGCATATACTCAAATTCGTGCTTACTGTAATTTTACCCAGACTAGACTGATATTGAGAGACTTTTTGATGTGCAATTGTGTGCAATGACAGTTACAAACAACCAACTTTAACGCGAATTGAAACATTCACAATATTAATATTCAGTGATGTTATATAATAAAAGATCAAATAGTCCAAGGGGACTTTGCCTTAGATATTGGGCTAAATCGTAACAGTCGGCACCAACAACGAAAAAAAAGACAAATAAAGTATGAATTAGTTATTAAGTACGTATTATTTATTTATCATTTTTTCAGTGTGAGATTTTTGGAAAGATTTCTAGATCTTTTTCACATGTGGCAAAATACTCAGATGTTTAAAAGTCAAGTATTATTCCACAAATAATTAGTTCAGACAACATCATCTAATATATTCGTATTCTGTAATTTAATTCATCATTATAATCCCAACTCTTTAAAACTTCTCAGATCCACAGACATTATTTTCAAAGTTATCCTAAATATTTTAAAACGTAATCATGCAATTTGGTTCACAAGCTCAATTCAATACTTTTTTTATCATGTTACATAATTAAAGAATATTAATATCTATTATTATGTTATTATATTTAATTTTGAATGTTGTTTTGCTTTTGTTGTTTGTTTGAATTTTATGTTGTTAATTATTAGTTGGGCGCCATTTGATGAAAAAAATTTATATTTAGATATTTGAAATTGTTTTCATTGAGTAGAGGTCACTCAACTTCACGGTGTGGTTTCCTGTTATTCTATTTTGTTTTAATTTGATTTTGCTGAAAGTAGTTTAAAATTAAAGATATTTTTAAAGTTTCACAATTGTGAATATATTACAATTTTTGTAGGTAACTGTAATTTTAATAATTGACAAAATTGTATCCTTAGACTAAATAAAACAATTATAAAGAATTTCCCGCTCTTAATTTAAAATTTCAATGTTATGATTAGATGTTTTTCTGTGGACATGTCAAGATTTGACAAAATAAAAATTTATTTTAGAATTTTACGTGTTTAATATTTGAAATTTCAATTTGAATTGGCCAATACTGGCCAAGTATCTATATACAACTCGCAATACGTTTCGCAGTTATGCTGGTTTCTTTCCAACTCTGGATATGCGATGGGTCCATATGCTGTTTCTAGGTCGAAGGTATTTTCTACGTTGTTGTCCAGAAACTCGTTCTGACTGCAACCACTGTAATGTTATAAGACGCCACTGTACTACACTTTGTGATTTTCCACTTTATTTATTTCACTACCTTTTTTAACTAGTTCAAATTTTAGTGTTAAACTTTATGTTTACTGTTAATGGTGATTATAAACTTTTCGGAATTTTAACCATGTATGGACATTGTGTTTTTGACATTATTTCCTGCGACTGACGTTTCACGTTTCAGCTGGCTGGGTAGATAATTTTCACGTCCTTATTGATTTTTATTGATATTCAATTGTTATTTTAGGTATCAAACTAACGATGCTACTGCTTCCGAAACTTATGAGAGACTAGCTAGCTACCTTGAGCTCAATTTTTGGTTTTATTGAAGTGGAAACAAAGGAAATGTTGCTATGGAAATGTCAAACTAAACCTTCGAGAATTTTTATTTTCAGAATACTGACTTTATGCATATTCTAAACTGCAGATCTTTACATATTCAGATTCTTTACATTTTTCTGCATTTTTTGATACCACTAACTTCTTTCTAGGTTAACTCTCAAACTCTAACCAAATTTTACTTAATTTTGAAAATTTTAGCTAAATTAAGCTATACAGCTTACTTTTCTGACTGTCTGTCCATTCACTGTCTTTACTATTTACCCTTTTTCACTCTTCTAACAGTCCTTTACTGTTTTTTGAAACATAACGATTGAAAAGTTTTAGGTTCATCAATTTTAAAGTTTACACACAAATTTGAACTTGGGTTGGAACCTCAATACAGTTTATGATGTTAAGAAGGTCTTTTGCACACTGCACAAACTATTTTGCAGTTCTACAACACTTTTAAAACTAGAAATTTACAAATTCTGACGATCACAGATCTGTCATTTTATAAACATAATATGAAACTTTTTACAATGGCTCTGGTTTAATTGCACTCATAAATACTGCTTGCTATGCTATATTTTCATTTCTACAAGATTTATTGCATGTTACTCATTTATGTGTGAAATTCCTTTTCCCATAGCTTTCCTTTTTCTTTTCCTTTCCACAACTTGTCATAATTCTGAACTTTTCCCTTTGCTTATATCTGTACATTAATATGATATCTGACTTTACTAAATGGTTCTTTATTATGCTTTTTAACTTTTTTATAATGCTTGAGTGTATTTTATTTACTATTTAATGTATAATTTTAGTTTCAATCATATAATTTTGACAGTTGAGACGTTTTATCGAATGATTTTAACTTATATTACTGCAAACTTATTTTACATTTAAAAATATCCTTCATTTTAATATTTTCTGTGTTCCACATCCCTTTTGTGTCAGTTTTATCTGTATTACTATTGAATATTTCTATTTATTTCGAAAATTTTACATTGGTCCCTTTTTTATATGTTTTAAGAACAAATCATAACACTATATACGCATATTTTTGTAGTATATTTTTTTGTAAATGAAATGGAAAATATTTCAAAATACCTCCTTTTCTTATCTGAAGGTTATACCTGAAATTAAATATATCCAAAAATTAGTTGAATATTTATGGTTCATAATGAATNCCCCGAGCGGGGCCTACTCTTTTTTGAAAAACGTTCTCAATAAACTTTTATATACGGGGTGTTTAAAAACTAAAGTACAGGGTGTTTCAAAAAATGTTATATTTACTAACCAGCGAGGAGAGCACCGCGGAGCGGTGCTCGGGCCGCGCGCAGCGCGGCTCGAGGGCCAAAGGCCCGAGAGAAAGGTCAAACTTCGCGTCAGCGAAGTTTGCCTACCTTTCTAGTCTGTACATTAATATCTGACTTTACTAAATGGTTCTTTTTTATGCTTTTTAACTTTTTTATAATGCTTGAGTGTATTTTATTTACTATTTAATGTATAATTTTAGTTTCAATCATATAATTTTGACAGTTGAGACGTTTTATCGAATGATTTTAACTTATATTACTGCAAACTTATTTTACATTTAAAAATATCCTTCATTTTAATATTTTCTGTGTTCCACATCCCTTTTGTGTCAGTTTTATCTGTATTACTATTGAATATTTCTATTTATTTCGAAAATTCTACATTGGTCCCTTTTTTATATGTTTTAAGAACAAATCATAACACTATATACGCATATTTTAGTAGTATATTTTTTTGTAAATGAAATGGAAAATATTTCAAAATACCTCCTTTTCTTATCTGAAGGTTATACCTGAAATTAAATATATCCAAAAATTAGTTGAATATTTATGGTTCATAATGAATCGATAAAATTAGGTACGTACCGGATGTTTAAATTAATGAACAATAAATATATTTTTGAGTTGTAGTGTCGAAATAAAACTGCGAAGTTAAATGCCACTATACAATTCAAAGAAATATGTATAACCAATGAAGGACATTCAAATGAATAAGAATAAATCCCAATAATAATAATCTTTAAAACATGCTAAAAAGATCGTTTTATAATTTAGACAAGATTTATAACTAGTTTTGAGAAAAGTAGATATAATTGTAGAAATTAATTTTATCCGCAGTATAATCCAAACCATAGTGATATACTATAGGACGAAAATGAGTATTAACTTTGTCTTTCCTTAAATTATTTTATACGAAGTAGAAAGGGAAACCTCAATCCTCTCTATGGTACAACTTTTCTTCAGTTCTTTTCCGTCGAAAGTTATTAACAGAGACTTCCTTTAAAAATTATTTAAATTTATTAATTTAGCAATGTAAATGAGCTGGGAACAACATTTTAAATATCGTAAAGCACAAATTGGTTACTTCGAAAATTTAAAATTGTTTTAACAGTTGTGACTAACAATTCTCATCAATTACATTAAATATAAAAACATCCTAGTGTTTTTAAAGATTATCGATATTGAAACAAGAGTACCTTTTTGTGTCATTTTGCCTCTAGTAAAATGCAAAATTGTGTAAGTATTTTTTTCGACTTTGTATATATGTATTACATTGTGTGCATTTAAAATCGCATTTATAGCAAAATAGTATACAGGGTGTTAAAAAAGAGTGTAAAATATTTAAGGAAGTAATAGTATGAACCAAAATAAGCAGAAAAGTCTCAATAAACATGGGTCCGCAAAGTAACGGTTGCGGAGATATGGAATGTTTAATGATTTTTAGCATCTTTTTTTATTTTGCAAAAACGTTGTGTATTTTCTTATAATAGTTGGTTGATGTTTAGTGAAATAAACAGTACGTATTTGACAGTTGTTCTCAGTGCACAAGTTTTCTTTCGCTATGGCTGGTTACTCTAACGCAGAATTAACAGACATGCATTTCATGTATGGTCGTGCTAATGGGAACGCCACCGAAGCGCGACGTCTTTATGTTGACGCTTATCCAAATCGCCAGATTCCTTCACAACGCATGTTTGGAAGAATTCACCAAAGATTGCGTGATACCGGTTCCTTGAGCAAACAGTGCCATTTATCCGGAAGACCAAGGTCGGTATCCACTCCTAGAGCAGAAGAAGAAATTCTAGCACTGGTAGAGCAGAATCCAGGTACGAGTGTGCGGAGAATATCAGCCGAGGTAGGAATTAGTGGTCCTCTTGTTTGGAGAATCCTTCACGAGCAACTGCTTTATCCATACCATGTGCAACGAGTACAGGCCTTAAATCCAATAAATGATCATCAAGCACGTTTGGTTTTTTGCCGCTGGTTTCTACGTCATGATGCTGAAGACCCTCGTTTTCTTGCAAACATTCTTTTTACTGATGAGGCCGGGTTCACAAGAAATGGAGTGTTTAATTTTCACAATACGCATATTTGGGCCGACGAAAATCCTCATGCTCTAATAGAATCTGGACATCAGGCACGTTTTTCATTAAACATTTGGATGGGTATTGTAGGTGACAGGTTTCTAGGTCCTGTTGTTTTACCAAACCGATTAACAGGCGCTGCTTACCTCAACTTTCTGCAGAACACACTGTATGAGTTTTTGGAAGACATTCCTTTGAATCAGAGGCAACAAATGTGGTTCCAGCATGATGGTGCTCCAGCTCATTTTTCCATGGCCGTTAGAGAGCATTTACACCAAACTTTTCCACATAGATGGGTAGGAAGGGCCGGACCTGTTTTATGGCCTCCAAGATCGCCTGATCTGAACCCTCTAGATTTCTTTGTTTGGGGATATTTGAAGACATTAGTGTATGGTACTCCTGTAAATAGCCTGGAAGAGCTGCAGCTACGGATTAATCAAAAGTGTCAAGAAATCCAAACCAAGGAGGGTGTTTTCGAAAGAGTTCGAATATCGTTGAGACGAAGATGTCGTGCCTGCTTGGAAATGGACGGAGGGCACTTTGAACATCTTCTGTAACTTTGTTTTTTGTTTGTTAAAAGCTTCCTTTGTCGGTTTATTCCTAATAAAATAAAATGTTTGAAAAACGAATAGTGGTCCATATCTCCGCAACCGTTACTTTGCGAACCCATGTTTATTAAGACTTTTCTGCTTATTTTGCTTCATACTATTATACCTCCTGAAATATTTTACACTCTTTTTTAACACCCTGTATAAGCTTTTTTTGTGAAATAATTGTTCTGCAACTATTTATTTGTCGTATTTTGTCTTATTTAATTGGGTATTTTCGCTGCAGAAATTTTTTTTTATACAAATAAGTTCTTTTGCCAAAATGATCATTTGGATCAAAGAATCAACCTGTTCACAAATAACTATGCTGCCAAGTCATTTATTTAAAATTTATGTTTCTTTTCAGTTAGGTAGAGATATTCTATTAAATAAATAGGAGTACCTAGTTTTAGTTATTTTAAGGTATTTGCTTGATAATGGTAAAGTAAATTAAAAAAGTAGTAAATCGAAAATGCAAGACATCCGTTTTCCTCAAAAACAACTAGAATTAAAAGCAGTAATCAACTTTTCAAAACATCCCAGTGACATTGGATTTCTGGCGCCTTTAGAGATAGCTATTCCTTCTATCATTTACTAAATAAGTAATTAATTCAATTTTGATAAATCTATATCGTCAAAGTTCAAATTTCAATAACTTTAATCTCAAAAAGAAAATATTTTCCTAAATTTATATTCTGACCACCCGAATATTTTGGGCCTAAAACACTCTGTAAGTGTAGTATAAAAATTACGCTATTTTTCTACTTCTTGAACAATACAAATATTGGGAAGAGAGTTTCATACTTCAAGTTATGTCAAAAATTGAACACTTAATTTTTACCTGTCTTTTTGGAGAGAACCATCCCAAACATGTCAAAATTGTATCATGTATTGTGTTCTAGTGCAGAAATCGCTGGAATTTGAATAGGAAATTATTGATAGAAAATAATCTACTTCCCCTCATTACAGCTTAGAGGCAACTCCAAAGTCAATATTTTATTAATGAAAATATGTTTCATTTAAATATGTAGTTTTCATATGCATGAATCCGATTTACACAGTTGAATGAGGAACCATTTGTCAAATTACATTTACTGTTCACGCCATAGTTTATCGCCGTCCACTTAAATAAAACCCATCCAAACCGCTTTCATTTACGAGAAACATGTCACCTATTGATTAAATTTGTTGCAGATATCGTGGAGGAACAGCCCCACAATCGTTCTCACGCGTCGTCCAATTCCGGAACACCACAGTACAGTCCCATGTGTGAAGCGGCTTTGAACCTATCCAACACTGTGGACGAACTAAACGGCGACATAAAGACGTTAAAAGAGATAAATGATGTCCTGAGGAATGTCGTCGCGAAAGACGATACGTTGTCTAGAACACTGAGGTTTGAGGGCATCCTTCCTCCCTATGACGACGCCCAGTATACCGCCCAAATTATCCTACAGGAGAAATTAGGCCTGCACATTCCAGTGGTTAATGCTAAGAAGGAAGAGGACGGGAGTATTACGTTTCAAGTGGCTAGTTTGGACGATAAAATTCGCGTGATTAGAATTGCCAAAGAGAAGTTAGAGAAAACGAAATCTAAAATTATCCTTATATACTAAATATAATTATGTGTTAAATACTATTACTCTAATAATATAGATTATTATTTTATTTATTTATTACTTTTCTAAATAAATTGTAAAATACATTTCATTACTTTATGCAACTCAATTTTATTTTAAAATATAACAATACGACTAAACCTTAAGAGAAAAAAAAAACAAGATTCAGGTTCTCAGTAACAGATCATTTATTTGTTTTTAAACATTTTGTTTTAATAATATTAGAATGACTAGGATATGCCGTGTACAATATATCTCTAAAACATTCTGCCAAAAAAGTATCCGGAATTTGTTAATAAAATACAATATACCAGGTGTCCTATTAAGGTCATCGACCGGCTGTAACTCTGAAACTATTTGTCCTATAGATCGGGAAAAAAATTGATGACTAATATGGTCACTAGAAATTCAGGAAAATTATTTTTAGCTTCTAATTTTGGCCGCTAGAGGGTATATTTCTAAAATAAAAATAAAAAACTGCTTTATTTTAAAAAAATCAAGTGGAACGATAGGTACAACTTAATGTTTTTGAGATCTTCTGCTCATTCTTCAAAATTTTTGTAGGAAAAATTTTGCTCCATCTCAAAAAATATAGGAAGGGGGGTGAAAATTATTTCCTATGACAAAAAGTAAGACAACTCTGGATTACGTAAACCTATTTCAATGAAGTTGGGCTTGTTGAAACGGTAATTGATTGCTTAATTATAACATTAAATTGAATTTCAATTTAAAAATTCAAACGTAATGCTACCTTTTTAATTTTATGGTGTTTTTACACAAAAAATAACGAAAAAAATATCTCAAGCCAGAACCTTGTATCTTCTTTCAGACTGAAGTTATTAACAAAAGTTGATAAAATGATATTTTTTGAGGAGTTAAAGAAAAATACGTTTTTTATTGCAACATCCAGTATTTATCTGCATAGAATACCGAGGACCTGATAAATTATTCCTACCACTAGGAGTCCGAGTGTTCAAATAATTTAATAACAATCTGAAATAAACTATATTTATTAAATTAACAATAATAGCTAAAATAAAAATAATCTGTTCATAAAAATAAAACAGGAAATAGGACATAAATTTACAATTTTAATTTAACAAGTGTTCAAAGTGAACTCCATTATTTTCTAGACATTTTAGAAACCTTTAGTGGGTAGAAGATACAGCAGTTTCAATTTCTGTTATTGAAATCAAGTTTATACCGTTTCTATTACGATTAATCATATCCTCACTCGTAGTTGATCGAGTTTCTCCATAAATAGAAGTCTAAAACTGTCAAATCGGGACATCTGGGAGGCCAACCGGATGGTCCAACTCTTCCAATCCACCTGTTGCGAGATTGCGAGTTCAAATAATTTCTGATATTTCGTGAAAAATGCGCCGGGCAGCCATAATGCTCATACCACATATTTAAAGGGATGGCTAATGAATCATTTTCCAAAAGAAGTGGTCCTGAGTAAGTTTAAATAGCTCTCGTCATTGAGAGTTTCTTCAAAAATGAACACAATTATTTTTCTTTCAACAATACCGCTCCACACACACACACACACACACACACACACACTAAATTGAATCTGGTGATCAATTTCAATCATCCAGTGCCGATTATTTGCTGCCCAATAATGAGTAAGTATTGTGTAAGTTTACTTTACCCAGCTAGTAAATGTAGCTTCAGCAGTAGGTATAAATGAAAAATTTGGATCGTCTTGTAATTTGTTAAGTGTCCATTGACAACATTGCAATCTTTTATCAGTATCTAATACATAGAGAGCTTGATGCAATTCGACATGGTATGAATGCATTTTATGGTCCTTTAAAATCTGCTAGATAGTTGATTTTGATAATCCTATGTCTCTTTCTATATCTCTTATACTTGACCGAGGATAATCTTCAATATATCCTAGTACGTTTATCATATTTCCTCATTGGAGATTCTTTGGTATCTATTTGCAGCTGGTACTGGCAGAACATATTTGTCTCAAACGTCTTTCAAGGCGGGTAAAAACCACCCGTGAGAAATGTGTTCCTTCCAGATATCTCAAGGAGTACTCTCGTGCGGCAATAACAGTATTTTCAAAACATTCAAAGGACACTGTAAGCATGTCGTACGCTTCGGTGATGGAGTATGACATTATTAGAAAATAATACTAATAAATAATCAATTTGTAACAAAGGAAAGCAGTCAATGGTAAACTAGACGTAAACAAATATGAATTAATGACAGCAGCACATTAACGTTTGTTTCATACTTTCATGCCTGTTCTGATATATTACCTCTAATAATATAGTAATATTCTAGTACTCCTAATGGTAATAATAATTTATTAGGTGCTCGATATTCTATGCAGATAAATACTGGATGTTCCAATAAATAACGCATTTTTCTTTAACTCCTCAAAAAAATTCATTTTATTTAAACTTTTGTTAATAACTTTGAATTCATTAATTTTTCTAATTGTTATGATTTTTTAAATTTCTGAAATCATCCCTAAACTTCTAGTCTCCCTAACTCTGTTAATTTTAATAGTACAAGAAAAAGTCAATACGCCATTTTTATGTAGAATTTTATGCTCTACAACTTTTATACTTCTTTTTCTAACTCTTACCCCTTTTGAGTTATCTTGAAAAACCCCTTTAATTTATCTTTTTTCACCCCTGGCCGGGGGTTGAAAAAATATTACTGTTACTTATTGTTACCTCAAACTAACTTATATCAAAAATTCAGGCAAGTTAACCAAAATTGCGATTTAAAGGCTTATTTAATTGGACCACAAGTGTTTAATTGGACCACAAGTGTTCAAGTGTTCAGTTAGTAAGGAACTTGAGGACTCAATAAGGTGGTAACAATCAAGGATTGTAATCCTTCAAAAAGAATAAAATTATTTGCTTTGGGCACATTTACACGGATCACTTTGAATGATCATCGCTGACAAACCATCTGACGCATTTAAAAAGCGCACAAGTAAACAGTGAATCATCGTCAATAAACATAGGTTTAAAGAGTAAAAAGTGAAACTGTTCTACTTGAATGAACCATGTAAAATCACGTTCGTGACAAAGATTCAATGTCAGTACTAAATGCAATGTTTCACGATTTCTGCAATTAAATTTAATTCCGCGACAACGTTTTCTTTATTAAAGGAAATTGCTGTTATAAATGAAGCCAGTTTTTAAGTGGAAAAATGGCCATATGCCAAATGTTTTAATATTACTTCAAGAAGAATCAGCCTTTTGCAATTAAAAAAAGAATAGAAATAAAGTTATAGAGAATTCACTTTGAATTGCAAAATGCATACCACTTTTTTATATTCCCTCACTTCACTTCACTTCCCCTTTCTTAGAACGTAACTAACGAACTAGATGGATAAATGTTGATTATATTTTATTTTATACTAACAATGATGATTTATAAAGTTTTCTGCAGGGATCAGCCAACATTTTTTAAATGCCTGCCATGTAAATTACAGTTACGTGCATGCTTTATTCAAATATTAAAGGATTAATATGCGTTACAATACATTAATTCAACATATTAATCGTTTCCCTCCATAACATTCATCGAAATATATTCCCATCTTTTAATCTCCGGTTTTTTCTGCTCTGCAGTATTTCATTCTGCAAGTTGAGCATCAACTTCAATATTAATAAATGCTTCTTTATAAAGTATTTACGGTTCGATACTCGTTCCATCCGAGATTCATTGCGCTGCTTCAGCTCTGTTATTGGTTTCCTCCATTGTGTTTAGGTCGAGACGGATCCGAGAAGCGGATGTATGTTTCATTTGCGGCAAATATGGTTGAGTTCATAACCCTAATCCTTCTCTGTTTTCTTTCATTTTTAAAACCACTTTATTACTTTCCACGAGCCATTTGTTTTCGGTATTAGAAAAATTGGGCGCTGCTAGATTCCAAATAACAAAAACTGTCACGGGAAGAGTAATATATTAAATTGTTATAAATGTACTGTTTATTAATTAGTTTTTATAGTACTTTTCCAAATTGTCTATTACCAATTATAATATTGCAAGTCTTCTTAATTTATGAAAGAATAGGTATCAAGAAATAAATCTTTTTGAACAAATCTTTTAATGCTCCGTGTCCATCTATACAAGGAAATGAAAAAATATTACTTATTTTACTTCATCTCCACTATCACTTTGTTCAAAAAAATTAAATCTGCAGAGTTGATAAAAATTGATAGTCCAGAAGGCGGAGGCCCAAAACACTCTCTCTGATTATGATAATTTTCCAAAAACCCCAATTTTTTTTTTTCAAATCGACTAGAAATATATTATAGACAACACATTAAAAAGCACAAGCGTCGCACAGTGAGGAAAAAATGTTATTAACAATAATTTACGTAGCAAAAAATGCTTTTTTATTTATTTTTCCTCAATATTTCGATTGGAGATCATTTTTATTTCAAATGAAATTTTCTACAAGATAGTGCTGTTCCAATTTTTTATTATCACAAAAATAACACATAGGTCAACATTTGATCTAGAGACTATCGTCAGAAGTGACTATGGTATATAGGGTTTTTTTGGATCCCTGATCACGAATCCGAGGTCGGTTAAACTCCATCACATCAGGTTCAAGGTGATTTGAAGGTCAAATCAAGAAATGACCTCCAAAAAATCTGAAAAAATGCATGCTTATGATTTAGAGGTCACTGAACTCGAATCCGAGGTTTGTTTATCCCTACGATACACTCTAGAGGTCATTCAAGGTCATTTCAAGGTCATTCATGATGTATTTTGGATAGAAAAGTTAAAATCAGTCTCAAAAAATTCGTTTAAATGTTTTTGAGGTCACTGAACGCAAATCCAAGGTTATTTAACACTTTTAAGACAAAAAATGTTGTCAAATTTCTAAAAATTCCTGAAACTTAATGAAGCCTCCGAAAAATAGTATTGGACATTATGCCGAGTTATTCGCATAGCCCCACAAAGAATAGTGGACGGTTCGAAAGACAAGACTATGGTATCTGTATGATTTCGAGGTCGCTGAATCCGAATCAGGTGTCTGTTTAATCCGACCAGATCTGGGTAAAGGTTAGTTTAAGGTCAAATGTAAAGAACCAATTTCCAACAAGGTAAACCAATATATTTATACGCTTTTGGGGTCACTGAGTCCGAATCTGATCAGGTCTGGGTTAAGGTCAGTTCAAGGTCAAATGTAGAGAATCAATTGCCAACAAAGTAAATCTACATATCTATACGTTTTGAGGTTGCTGAATCCGAATCTGAACCAATCTGGTTTGCTAAATACTCTCAAGTTCCACACTGAAAACCACAGCCTCCTGCAGATGTAGGAAGCTGTGCTAATTTATACGTATTAAAATTTGGGTAAAAAATAAGATTAAAGAAAGAAAGCTTTAACTCTCTCCAATTAATTATTTTGACATGACAAAATTCTAGTATAAATAAGCTTAATTAAGTAAGTAAAATTTATTTGGTTTTGAACCCTAATGTGGAGAATTAGGTTTGAGGAGTAGGGAGAAAGAATTCGCCAAGATATTAGAGAAATGGGCCGTCGGTACCAAGCTGCTGAAGAAAACCTAAAAAAAATCAACTTAGATTTTTTGACAATAAAATATTTCGATAGCAAAATTTCAATCGACACGGACTCACTGTGTAATGAAGCATTAACGGACACATTGGTTTAAACCGTAAGTACTTAATTTTTAACTAACTTTTCTTCGAATGTCGCCAAGAAGTTCCCTGCCGCCCCCAAACACTGAAGCCGCAGTAGACGACACCGCTAGTGGCTGCATCCGTTAACGACGCTCTGTAAAAATAGGAAAAATCACCTCAGTTTCGAATTTCGAAAACGGACTTCACTACAGGACCTCTGCTGGTTCATCAGGACTATGATCGGGACGTTTACGCTGATACCCTACCATTGATTAACCAGGAAAGATACCTAGCCGGTACATGTAGTACGTCTTAAATTATTGTCATTTTGCGTTGTACAAAACCTCTAAAGATCAATAATTGCTAAATTTTTTTTACAAACACATTGCTCCCGAACTTCTAAATATTTCAAGTACTCACAGGAGACCTCGAAATCAGTACTAGGCAAGGCCTAAAAGACAGTGATATGGACATCAGAATAACCATACTCGAAGTGTCGCCAAACCATTAGTGCAAAAAGGCTCAGTTGAAACCATCCATAAAACCATATCATTCCGAAAGTGGAAGATGGCAACTAAACAAATAAATCGTTTCCCACATCTCTAGGAATCTGCGTCGTCTCCGATGGAGGACAATCGACCAGCACAAAGTCCACACCCCCCAACCGTCTGTTGAGGTTGGCGTCCGAACACCCCATTTGCCCCTTTACCTGCGAGCATGCACTGTAAAAAAAATCGGTGTGAGTGAGCGCAATATAAGTACAGAGTGAATCCGCTGAATGAAATGATTGACTACATTTTCACTCAATATGATCCATTTTGATAATTTTACTTATTTGTTTGATAATATTTGAACTAAAACTGAGTATTTTCACTCAAATATAGGTACCCGTTAAATAAATTCTCCAAATAAACTCTTATTTAGTACACTTGTACCTAACTCGGAGGAAATGTGATCATGATTGAGTGACCCCACTCCATTCTATGGTTGTCGTACGTTGTCTTTGTCTATTTCCATCGTCCCCATAAGGTTATCTCGTGGCGTGGTGTATTGCGGGTAGTGCTAGACAAGTATCTGTTTATCCGGTTATTTTAAATGCAGAGGTTTGATTACAATAATTAAAAACAATAATAGATTGGGACTCGATTAATATTTGATTAAATAAACGGATAGTTAAATTGTTACCTATAGTTACTTACGTATCTGTAACGTACAATATAAGTTATGGCAACCTATTCGTCCAATCAGTTAACCAATTCCTTTGATCGAAACCTAAAATATTGTCTCTAAAATAAATCTGTGTAGAAAACACTGTGGCAGCTTATTAGTTTATGACTTTAATACATTGATATTTAAATTAAAATTTAAAGAGCATATAAACCAAGTCAGAGTAAAAAATTACTCAATAATAATTAAATTTAGAGAAAAAGTCAACTCTTAATTGGTTTTACATACAGTAGTTAAAAGTTACTCACTTCTGTTGCAATAGTTTCACTCATAAAATTTTAGTAGTAGGTACTCATACTAATATTTCACTCAATCGGGTATGGACAAAAATTGATACACTATTGAGTAAAATTGAGAGAAATTGAGTGATTTTTTTTTACAGTGTGAGGTGGAAGTCCCAGCACCGCAGGCAATACATGGAGATCTCGGTAAAAATTCTGATTCGCCCCATACTAGGGTTAATTTTCAAGTTAAATCTGTTCCAACTCACTATCTTGTATAATGATGATATTACCTGTATGTAACATTTCTTCTACCATAAGGATTTAATTCAGTGGGTATATTAAATTGGTACTATGGTGCGAGGGTACGATGCTACAGAACCTCCATAAATGATTACAACTCACGTGACCAGTAATTTTATTTTCTTCACGTTGACAATTAAATTTCGATAAAATTAAAGCTGTAAGATAAAGATTATATTAAAACACAACATTCTGTTTCACGGTCTGTAATTTGTGTAATTTTTCACGAGATTTTATTCAACCAATCAGCGATGGCATTTTTTCGAGCCTAGACGTAACGGTTTGTTAATGTTCATTGTAAATTAATCATTAATATTGATGACGCTAAGATTTAGGGATTTTTAATTGACAGTACCAGCCATGGGTTGCCTAAGTCTAAGCACGGTGGTCACGTACCATCGTTATGGCCGCCTACTAACAGCGCACCACGGGCTCGCGTTGCATCGGACCTTAGACCTATCATGAACGAAAGTTTGTTGGTGGATTACTTATACCATAATGTTACAAATTAATGGAATATATGTTTCAGATGATTAAATAAACAGCGGAAGGAAATTTGAACACTTTATTTTATAAATAATTGTTATTGATCTATTTTCTTAGGTTACTTGTTTAGTATACAGCAACTTTTGTTTTCTCCTGAAACTAATAAATCCCGAAACTTTAATGTGTCTATCAGATTAGCAGTTTGCAATGAATTACCTCCTGTCGGACAAGGAAACTTGAAAGAACAGATTAGGCTCCTTTCTCCCGAGCAGTATATTCGGACAAATTTAATTACAGCCGAAACACAACGTAATAAATAAGTCGGAAGAGTGGGAAGAAAGAAATTCCGGTAAGAAGTCACTCCGCTAGATTGAAATTCAGCGGCGCAACGAGGCTGCATTTTTAATGGCGAATCTTTTTCTCTTAAGATATATTGAATTGATGAGTTGGCAGTTATTGGGCTTCCTGTTCTCATAGATTAGTTACGTGAGAAGAAAACATTACTTATTATTTATTGCCCTTCCGGAAAGCTTTGTGGATAATAGCGTTGGCTTTGTAAGTCGTTGTTTAGTTTCTTGACTCTCTGATGCAATATAAATTGCCCTTATAAATAAAATGCTTCATATTTCTTCCTCGTGATTCGCATTCACTTCATCGTTCGCTGATAATTATATTTCTTGTTTGTATTTTAAAGGGAACGTCGAGGCGGTAAATCAAGAAATATTAAATTGGGGGATCCTGAGCATGATAAGAATAAATTAATTATTTATATTGCGTACACAATTAATAAACACTAAGATAAAGTTAACGCTACTTTCAATTAATAAAAGAGGGATCTACTACTTACTCATTTTAGAATGCCGATAAGTTCATTAGCCAGATAGAAGCGCTAAATTCTGCAAATTCGGAATTAGCAGTTTAAAGAGAATAAAATACTTACCGAGATAAATCAGAAACAAAGTATGAATCTGCTTTTTTATTACTTTAGCGTCAGCAGCAACCAATTATACAAATAAAACAGTTTTTATTTAATGAATACAGCGTTCACAGTTAAAAATCTAATAGGCAAGACAAATTTTAAGGCATTTTTAGTAGTACATACAAGAAACATGGGTGAGGAATCATAAAGGTAACACTGACCCACAAAAAAAATTCATAAACTTTCAGAGTACGATGCCTACCTGTATTCACCCGCTGAAGACGATGGAGCCATCAGGAATGTTACTTCATGTCAGGATTTTTCCCTAACCACAAAAAATTGCACAAAATCAGTGGAAATCTTAAAATTTTTTGTTAAAATAGTTGATTTTGAATATGAAGTATATGTTAATAAACAAATAAACAAAATTAAAAAAACAACGAAGAAAAATATAATATTTATCTTACATATTCCAACCAATTACAATTAGAAGTATCGACAATACCAAATATGTAAAAATGTCGATGATTTTGGAGGAAATTGACTTTGTAAGAGTGAAAGTGGAAAAAATAGCGAAAGACATAAATAATGTCTAATTTACTCCGATTTATAAGAAGAAAAAAATTCTAAACAATAGACAGAACTAGTGCTTTAGTATTAGATGTAAAGAAAGAAAATGACTAAAGGAACAGAGAGTACTGTATACCGAAATCATGAATACGAGTTTCAAAAATTTTTCTTAGCATGAAGAACATTCATTACTATATTGCACAAATGTTCAAGGACTGATGAATGAACTGAAGCCATATATTTATAAGGGAAAATATAGGAGGCTGTTTATAGATTCCTCTAAACGAAGTTTAAAGGAAGTCCTTGTCCATAGTACAAATAAGTTTGCTTCTATTTCTATAGCACATTCAGTAACACTAAAAGAGGGGCACAATATATGAAATTGGTTTTTGATAGGATATAATATAATAAAATAAATGGCGAGTTTGTGGAGATTTAAAAGTTATAAACTTTATTTTAGGGTAACAAGTAGGGTACACAAAATATTCCTGCTTTTTATGCAAATGGGATTGTAGAGCTATGAAAAACCATTGCAATGTGGCCAAAAAGAACTTCCTTGGATTTTAGAACAAAAATATTCTCAATGCCACATTGATAGATCCATCAAAGATTCTTCTTCCGCCATTACATATCTAATGAAACAGTTTGTAAGAGCTTTATTTAAAGAAGGCAGCTGTTGATGAAAAACAAAAAGAAGGAATTTTTGACAGGCCTCATATTTGTACTATATTAAACGATAAAAATTAACAATGTAGAAAAAGTTACATGTCTTAGTTTTAAAAATGTAGAAATTTTCCTAGGTAATAAAAAAGTACTAGATACAAGTTTATAGTGGAGCAACAGTGGAAAATTAGGAGTAACTGTAAAATTACACTTTTTATTGTATACTCATGTGAATTAGTTTTCAGAAAATCTTGGGATGTATAGTAAAGAGCAAGGAGAAAAGTTTCACCAAGATATTCAAGAAATTGAACGAGGGTATCAAGGAAGATTGGACGTGAATATGATGGCGGATTATGTTGGATGTTGAAAAGAGATATTTCTGAAACTGAAAAAGGGCAACACTACATAGACCTTTTGAAAACAAAAGAGTTCGTTAATATAAACAAAATAACTTGATAAATCAGAAATTTCAAACGTAACATAAACGAAAGAGTTTAAAAACAAACTAGAATAATACATCATTAGTTCTAAACTTAGCATAACCATTGAGTCGAGTCTTAAAAGAACAAGGTATAAACCACCAATTCTAAACCTAGCATAACCTAATGAATCGTAAAATAAACAAACAAAATGACAACTCTACATGTAACATAACCTGATGCAATAAACCGTAAACTAACCTAAGGAAAAAACATAGCAAATGGAAATCTGGGTATTCAGATGTTTTAAAATTAACCATTTTAACAAAAAAATTAAGATTGGAAATATAAATATATATTTATATTTCCGTTCTAATCTTTGATGATTTATACATAGAACCCTTGATATATTTTTATGAAAAAATATCATTTTTGCTTTTTTTATTTGTTTTGTATATCGATTAGCATATTATAAATATTGTGTAAATCAAATTTCAATTAAAGTAAAATTATATTATTAAGTATGAAATACTACTGTCAAGTCCAAAAATATTAGTAATGGGGGATGAATTAAATCGATTTTACTTAATCTTTAACAACTACATAAAAACTAAAAACTGTCATATAGCCAATTCATAAATTAACATCCGATGTAACTGTTCTGTTTATATGAATAGTTCGTATGATATGGTAGAAAACGGATGTTATGTATTGTAGCTGCCGTCTCTTTCTTCTGCTGGCTTATTTTAAATACTTATTTTGCTTGTCTTTTTTATTGTAATATCTTCTTTTTCAATGAGAGGTATGTATTTTAAATGTCTGTACATGAACTTGTAAGTATGAAATCCTTATTAGACATAGAAAACAATTAGCTTGATCCATGTGATTTCATAATGTTGTTTACTCTAAATTGTATACTTTTAGTTAATATTTTTGTTCTAATCGTTAATCATTGGTTTATGTTATCATGATTACTTCTATTATCAATTGTGTCGCTACTGTAACGTAGTTAAGTTCGAAAACGTTGTTAATTAATATCAGGACTATGTAATTAATAGGCATTGTTATTAAAATACGTTTAATTAAACAGTGAATGGAATTTGTGCTTACCTACTGCTTTGAAATTTAATTATGTCGAAATCGTTACGTTCTGTTTACAGTTTATTTTCCCAAGTATACAATATCAACAAAACATGGCTGAAAATGAAACTGTTCTGCTAGAAAGGCAATATGTTAGCGGAATTGTATTGCAAATGCCCTCCGGCGGTTAGTTTAATATCAACAAACGACATTGTTTACTGTAGACATTTTATTTTTAAACAAAAGTAAATATATCTTGAATTAATACAAGCGTGTGAGTCAGAAGGTAGCACGATAAAAAACGTATCTGGCATGGCCTCAGGCTGCTGAAAATTTCAGAAGTTTCTGCGTTTTGTACATACAGGGTAAACGTACCGCAAGGCATTACAGGGTATTAATGAACTTTTCCGCAAAATCCAAAAACAGGTAACATTTGCTTCTGAGGGAGACAACTTTTAGCGCAAAAAGCATAGCAAAATCTTCCACCCCCTAAGTAGGGGTGCCATCCCCCAAATTTTTTTAAATGGGAATGGGGTCAAGTGGGGGGTCATTAGAAAGGGCTTTTAATTCTCTATACATCGATTCTTACTTTTTGAAAATACGAACAATATTTTTGACGAGAAATGCGAAAATCTATTTAATTTTACTTCAAAACTTACGGTATTAACTTGGTAAATTCCTTCAAAAGAATTCGCTGTTTTTTTTTCTGATTTGCGAATTCTTTAGCCTGATTTTGGTGAGCAAAAAATTGTCCGCTTTTTGTTTCGTATTTAGATAGGCCACAAGAAGTTGCTAGATAACTGTCTTGTGACTTGTAGTTGAAGAGTACCAATACTGCCGAGTCTTTTAAATTGATTAATTATGGTGTACTCAATTCCAGAAAGAGTA
>NW_019416982.1:124229-128456 GCF_000390285.2 Anoplophora glabripennis | reverse complement strand
TTCCAATCATACTTGACTGACAGACGGCAATATGTGTGTCTCAATGACTGTGAATCTGCTTTAATACCGGTTAAGGCTGGTGTCCCTCAAGGTTCGGTCTTAGGGCCTATACTATTCCTTATTTATATCAATGACTTACCTGTTAACATTCGTAATGCTTCTTGTATACTCTTTGCCGACGATACAACCTTGTTAACCCGTGACAAGAACAGCAGAGACAGTCTAAATCCCGCGAATGACTGGTTTTCGGCAAATAATCTAAAATTAAATATTAGTAAAACAAACTTCATAACTTTTACAACTAGTAAAAATTCAGAGAAGTCTGAACCAGTTAATTTGCTTGGTATTACCCTTGACCCTGGTTTAACTTGGATACCTCATATCAATAAACTATGTTCAAAACTAGCTACGCAGATATTCTTTATGAGACAGATAAGACCATTTGTCACTAATAATGTAATGAAAATGGTTTATTTTTCATTAATACATAGTAATTTAACCTATGGTGTGCCATTGTGGGGCAACTCTAGTGGTTCGTATAGAGTTTTTGTGTTACAAAAAGCAGCTGTTCGTCTACTTGCGGGTGTCCCAGCAAGGAGATATTTGTCAGGTATAAGATTCTACCACTGACCTGCCTGTATCTACTTGATTTGCTTCAACTCGTTCATTCCAATTTATGTAATTTGCAATCTCATGCTGATATACATCAATATAACACTAGGCATGCTGGAAATCTGGTTGAATCTTATTCGCGTATTACCCTAACCAAACGTAACAAACTTACAATAAGTCTGTTCAACAAGTTTGACAATTTTTGTAGACGAAAACAGATTAAAAACATGTCTCAAAAAACCTTTCACAGGTTTACGAAATCATTTCTTTTAAATCGTTGTTTTTATACTGTGGATGAATTTTTAACTTTTATGAACACTACTCAGCCTATGTTATGACTATAAATGTACCACTTAATATACATAAATGTCAATAAAGTTCTATCTATCTATCTATAATTGGAAGTCAATGAAAACTCGGCGAACACTCCTGAATCTTGACTGTTACTGAGAAATCCCTTTTCTATTAGTAAATCCATCACACTTTGAATCTGCTGCCATTTGGGTACCATAGTCAGGTTCTTCAGCCGATACATGTTGCTGTTCCGTTCTTGCTAGAAACAATACACGTGCGGTATTATGGACCTACAATTATTGCGGGGGCGACAAGACTTCTTGCTTGCTGCTACGTTTTTGTCTTGTCAAAGCGGGACATTTTTACGTATTTTGGGGACAGCGGGACACACATCTTAAAAGCGGGACTGTCCCGCTCAAAGCGGGACGTATGGTCACGTTATCTATCCCACAGATATTATAATTAACAATATATGACCGTTTTATCTCATCCGTGTGCAACAAATATGTAGAATATAACTTTTGCGTACTGGATAGTAAAGTAAATACACACAAATTAGATAAACATTAACTTGTTTATATTTGTAGCCAAGGCCGTTAAATGATTAAATTGTTTAATTTATAAAAAAAGACTGCAAATAAAATAGTTGTGATCAATTTTTTAGTCAGGTCAGTGTATTTCTAAGGATAAACAATTTTCAACTGACAAAAATGTTAGCAAAATTTTAATTAAAAAAAAAGAATAAATATGACATCTCTTATTTTCTTTAATATTGATCATAGTGCCATAGTATCAAGATGAGACAATAGACTTTTTTAGTGTGACGTCACATATTTGGGCGACCCGCAACAAATTGTCATAGTTGAAATTGTACAGACCGAATCTGACTCTGGTGTATTTACATAGATATTATAAAAATGAACAACTTCAAATTAAATTATTTTTACAAGGATTTAGAAGTACGTATTTAAGAATAAACACCACGTGTTTGGTAAAATAGATACACTATTGTGCTTAAAACGATACAAAAGAATATTTCTAAATTTAAATAAAGTAAAAATTTAACATTAGCCGTGTTATTCCTAATGCTTATGCTCGGAAAGGATAACCTCCTCACGCAGGTGAGATCTTGTTGATACGTTGTCGCTTATTTTCTCTTCTTTTGTTTAATCTTTGCATTTTCTAGTTCTAGCAAGTATTTTTATTGTTTTTCTTGGTGTTGTGCTGTGTCAGTGTGTTTATCGAGTGTTTTTTTCTTGTGATTTTTTATTAAACATACTCTTAACCAATACCAAACTTTTCTTGAATCTGCTACTTCGCTTACATGAAATTATCTTCAATGCGCATGTTCAGTAACATTGATATAATTTTAATTTATTAATTACTATAAAAGTCAATATTGTGCTACAAATTTAAAAATATAAATACTATAATTCTTTTAGTTTGTCACTTGGGGTTTGAAACTTCTTAAATATTTCTAATATTCTAAACAAATTTATAATTATGATTATACACTTAATGATATTACAATCTCAAGAAGTGGTTGCATAAAAGATTTAGGCATCTTCTTTGACTCTAATCTTACCTTTGTTACTCAGGTTAATCATTTAGTTAGTAATGCCAATACGACTTTAGGTTTTATATTAAGGAACTGCAAAGATTTTAGAAATATTAGCACCATAAAAATTTTGTATTATACCTTAGTTAGGAGTAAGCTTGAGTACGGATCAATTATTTGGTTCCCAATTTATCAGTGTCACATTGATAGTATAGAATCTGTTCAGAGGCAGTTTTTAAAATACATTTCTTTAAAGGAAGATGGCATCTATCCCGCCAGGGGTATTGATAATCAAATATTATTGGACAGATTTGATACTATTTCTCTTGATCGGCAACGGATATGGTCAATTATATCACTTTTTGTATAATTTAATCCATAATAACGTAAATTGTAGTAGTCTCCTTAGTAAGATACAATTTTTAGTACCGCGTGCTGGTTTAAGATATAACCAAACTTTCTACTGTGATAGGCCTAGAACTAATATTTTACTTAAAGCACCTATTTATAATGCATGTTATCATTTTAATAAAATCTGTAATTACTGTGATATTAATTTTTCATCACTAAATACAATAAAACACGTTGTTTACAACAACGAGCAATTCTAGATATACTAGTTAATCAAATTTATTTTTTTTTCAACTTTTCTCTTATACAGAATAGATTTTGTCAAAATAAACNCCTTGCGGTACGTTTTCGATGGGCTACCCTGTGTATTGTATACGCACGGGCTGCAAAATGAATTTACTGAAAAGTATATAGATAAGCATATTTATTATTTAGATTCTGTAAACACAATTAAACTTTTATTCAAACACTTTTTTTTGAAATAGATATATTAACTGAAAATGAAGTCATCCATAAAGAAAGATGAAAAGAAGAAAAAATGTTTTAAAAAATATCCGTTATGATAATGTATCTTGTGCAAAGAAACCATGTCAATTTTTTAATGTAATGTCGTTATTAACAAAACGGCACTAGTTCTAAGTAAGAGTATATAAATAATAATTATAATAAAAGTTATATTTGTAAATTATTATGCTAATACCTAAACATTAGTTATAACGTAAATTCTCAAAGTGGGATAAAATGTAATAATTTAAATAAACCCACTTGGAAAGTGTCAAACATATACAAATAACACTTCTACAGGTCCTGATTAAACACTATTATGTGGACTATTACCAACTTCGTTGCACAAATGTTTATTAGGGTGTTTGCATAAAATATGTATATGTTTTTTGTAACTAAATATTTTACTGCACTATAAAAGATATTAAGCTTATTTAAATCAAGTCCAAAAATGTTCCTAAAATCCTCACCTGATGAAGTCATAATATGTCCTTTGGATTACTGGGTCGCAACTTCCAGCATTGAATTACGTTTGCGGTACCGGGTAAATATGTTTTGTCCCTAACGTGACCATTTATTTTTTACCTCAGAGCGGGACGCTCTTAAATTATTATTGTTATAAAAATAAAACACATGTTGAGGATTGCTTTCGCTGTACAGCAAGAATAAAACGCTCTCTCAACGGTAATAATAAAGTATTTTATTGAAAACTAAGTTGTTTAGAAAAAGACGTGTTGACGGGGTGAGTGTTCGTCGGAGAGTCCCTGTGTGTGGAGTCGGTCGTAGGTGTATGGGTACGCATCTTGTCGCCGGCGCCAGTAGACCCTTCTTGGAACGCCGGCGGCATCCTGCTGGCGCTCTTGACTTAATGCTTAAAAATGGGTCACTTGCGAACATGTGTACCCACA